>NC_030434.2:20508937-20778937 GCF_001660625.3 Ictalurus punctatus | reverse complement strand
CGCGCTTTGTGATGACGCTACATGACGCGTATTCGCCCGAATCTGCGGTAATTTTTTAAAAATTGCAGGCTCCTCGTGGAATTTCTTTGATTTTGCGTTCATTTCTGCAATCGCAAAATCGTGGACAGGCTGGCTAGAGCTTTTATAACAACCAGGCCAGATAGTTATGACTGCAACAACAGGAGCAGATTGATGTAAGGAACAGATGCAAGTTAAGGCTCTGCTACGGCACAGTCAACACTGTCCAGAAGCGCCGCCGACTTCTCTGGGCTCGGTTTCATCTGAGACGGACAAGAGCACAGTGGAATCATGTTTGGTGGTCTGATGAGACGACATTTCAAATAGTTTTTGGACAAAACAGCCGTCGTGTTCTCCGGGCCAAAGAGCAAAAGGACCATCCAAGCTGTTATCAGCGTCAGGTCCAAAACCCAGCGTCTGTCACGGTATGGGGGTGTGTCCGTGCTAGGGATGTCACGACAACAAAAATCTAGTAGTTGGTACCGATACCACCAAAAGTACACGGTACTCGATACCAAAGTCGATACCACGGTGTGGTATAAAAATAAAATAAAAAATATATCATTAAAAACTCTCCTGGAGGACATCCGCCTCTGGCTGATACTGGCAAAAAGAGAAAAAGAGAGAAAGAGAGAGAGAGAGAGAGAGAGAGAGAGAGAGAGAGAAAGAGAGAGAGAGAGAGAGAGAGAGAGAGAGAGAGAGAGAGAAAGAGAAAGAGAAAGAGAGAGAGAGAGAGAGAGAGAGAGAGAAAGAGAAAGAGAGAGAGAGAGAGAAAGAGAAAGAGAAAGAGAAAGAGAGAGAGAGAGAGAGAGAGAGAGAGAGAGAGAAAGAGAAAGAGAGAGAGAGAGAGAGAGAGAGAGAGAGAGGGATATTTTAGTTATCAAACACTGTCTGACAATGAGTGGAGGCTACAGTGGAGGTGCACTCCTGAACACACGCACGCACGCACACAGACAGGCGCACGCACGCCCGCACCTTATACTCTGAATGCAAGCATTAGTTTAAATTCACTGATGTGGTGGCAGGCCAAAAAGATTTATTAAAAGCATGAATATTTGAATAATTATTAGTGACATGAGGCTACATTTAGCTGACAGGACACGGGCTGAATGGCGATGCATGGTGGCCCATTCGGAGGTAGTTTATAACATCGCAATGTGTTAGCATCATTAACAAATAAGAGGCTATCGCTAACATTACATGGAGCGTAACGTTAGCTGGTTTCACGGCCACAATGCCAGCTGCCCCAAACAAACATAACATAAGTCCGTCTTTCAGGTGCTTCACCAAATTCCAGGTGTTTCCTCGCTTTGTTTGAAATGAATGATAGCATCGGTTGCACACCGGCTTCAGAGCATCCATTATATGTTCGATGCCATCCGCCTCAAATGTGAAGTATTTACATATTTGACTCTTACCAGCTTTCCTCTCAACGAGTCGGGGCGGAGCTAAACTCGTCGCAGTCTTCTGTAGTTTTTCCCGTGTGCTTGTAGTTCTTCTTCTTCTTCTTCTTCACCACTTGTAGACCGACTAAAACACTTGCACGTATTTGCTGCCCCCATCAGGTCCGGAAGAATCGCAACCTCGGTACCTCCATTAGAATCGGTTCCAATGATGCTCCAGAAAAACACGTTTTAAGAACACGTCACGTTTTAAGAATGTTGGTACCGAAGTATTGGTTCTCGTGACATCCCTAGTCAGTGCCCATGGCATGGGTAACTTGCACATCTGTGAGAGCATCATTAATGTAGAAAGATATGTACACATTTTGGAGCAAAATACGCTGCCGTCCAGAGCAGGACAACGCCAAACCACATTCTGCCCGGATTACAGGCGCATGGTTGTGTAAGCAGAGTGCGCGGGTGCTAGCGTGGCCTGCCTGCAGTCCTGACCTGTCTCCCATTGAGAATGTGTGGCGCATTATGAAGCGCAAAGTAAGGCAACGAATACCTGTACAGCTGTGCAGCTGAAGAAATGCATAATGGATAAATTATGGAAAATTCCACTTGATAAACTCAACCAACCAGTGTCTTCAGTGCGAAGACGCTTAGAAAATGTGATGTTAAACAGTGGTAAAATGTTAACATTAACAGTCTGTTGATATTTGATAGAGTCCATGATGCCATGTATCCTAACAAAATGTCCAGGTCCTCTGGCAGAAAAACAGTCCCAAAACATTAAAGACCACCCACCATATTTAACCGTGGGCATGAGGGACTTTTCCATATCACTACCTCTCTGTGTGCGCCAAAACCACCTCTGGTGTTTATTGCCAAAAAGCTCTATTTTGGTTTCATCTGACCATCGAACCCGATCCCATTTGAAGTTCCAGTAGTGTCTGGCAACCTGAAGACGCTTGAGTTTGTTTTTGGATGAGAGTAGAGGCTTTTTTCTTCAAACCCTTCCAAACAACTTGTGGTGATGTCGGTGACTTCAGATTGTAGTTTTGGAGACTTTCTGACCCCAAGACACAACTAACATCTGCAGTTCTCCAGCTGTGAATCTTGGAGATTTTTTGGCCACTTGAACCATCCTCTTCACAGTGCGTTGAGACAATATAGACACGCGTCCTCTTCCAGGTTTATTCATAACATTTCCAGTTGACAGGAACTTCTTAATTATTGCCCTGATGGTGGAAATCGCATTTTCAATGCCTGTGCTTCATAGTTGAACAATTTTCTGCTCCTAGTCACTCAGGTGTACAATTTTTTTTTAAATATCAATGGGGAATATACTTAGAATTTTTCTCATATGAATTCATAAGGGCGCCAATAATTGGTGCACACCTATATTTAAAATTTTTCTTATAAACCTGTGTTGTGTTTGCAATTGTTGGAAATCCACGAGAGCAGAGTATTTTTGCGATATTTTTTTTAACAAAAGATCAAAAGGTTCAACAATAAAGACAATTTTTCACAGCCTTCTTTGCTCATATTTACCAAGGGTGCCAATATTAGTGGAGGGCAGTGTACGAGTCACCCCTGAGTTTCAGCCGGTACTGACATTGGTGTGGGTTTTCGAAAGGAAGACAGGAGATTGGTCCTTAAATAGTTTTAATGGATCTGGTCACTTCTAAAAACATTTCCTCACAGGGTTAAGAGGAAGGGTTTTATATGAGTGTGTAACGGTCCTTCTCTTTTATGGACTCTATGCTTTAGAGTAATGGACAGTTATGATTTGTGCCAAAAAAAATATGCTTGAAACTGAACTCATGACTCATGTGTCATTAACCTCCTTCCTACACACACACACACACACACACACACACACACACACAGTCACATCCTGATACAATCAGTGTTCCCGACTTAGACATGGTCTCCAGATTTAGTGACATTTTTGCCCACTGCAGCAACTTTGCCAAACAACAAATCTAGCGACTGTTTGAGCATCCATTAGAAAATGTCCTGCACTCAATATGGTTCACCAGCTCATACCACAGCTGCTTGATATTCGAGCTGAGAAAGCAGGTTTGCTCGACTCAGTATCAGTATGTAAAGTCTGACTCGAGTTGTCATAACCATTTACATTTAAAGCATTTGGCAGATTCCTTTATCCAGAGCAATTTACATAAAGGCTTTGAAGTCTCTATCAATAAATACATCCTGATACTGGTTCGCTACATCAGGGACTAGGAGTACTGTCAGTCTAAAAACCCTGTGGGGGAGCTAGTATAGTACGAAAAACACACAAGAATATTTATAAAATAAGTGCCAATTGAAGTACTCCATGAAGAGGTAGGCATTTAGTCATGCTTTGATGACAGACAGTTACTAAGCTGTTCAGACATCTAGGGGAGGTTCCTTCCTCCACCTATGCACCTGAACAGAGCCTTGATGCATGCCTTTGTTGTACCCTGATAGATGGACCAACAACCAACCAGCGATGACCGTTTTCCCCGACAACCAACCAGCGATGACCATTTTCCCCGACAACCAACCAGCGATGACCGTTTTCCCCGACAACCAACCAGTGATGACCGTTTTCCCCGACAACCAATCAGCGATGACCGTTTTCCCCGACAACCAATCAGCGATGACCGTTTTCCCCGACAACCAATCAGCAATGACCGTTTTCCCCGACAACCAATCAGCGATGACCGTTTTCCCCGACAACCAATCAGCGATGACCGTTTTCCCCGACAACCAACCGGCGATGACTGTCTTCCCCAACAACCAATCAGTGATGACCGTTTTCCCAAACAATCAGTCACTCCACAATTTTTCTCCACAATTCCTAAACCCAACTTACCTCTAGATTAGTAAAAAAAATAAAAATAAAAATGAGTTTTAGCTCTGACCAGCTCAATCACAAGGAAAGCAAAAGGTGTTGAGGGAAACAGAGTTCCTCAGTGTGTTGAACACTAAACATTGTGAAACAGCTAAACATTTTACAGTTCAACTAGAAGGAAACCAGATGGACTTGAATGTTTCGGCTTTGGTGTACCAACTATACCGGACGTCTCTTTCAATCCTCCAGATGTACCCAAGATACGCAGGCGAGTGTGTGAACTCGTGCTGCCACTGCTTCGTCACACACACGTAAAGTCACACGTCAAGTATAAACCGGACCCCTCTGCTTCACCTCGGGCCAAATCACACCACCCCAGCATAGATTATTTTCCTCCAACACTCCTCTTTGTGTTTTATTCCTTATGTATCACTGGAACCTGGCTGCGATCCCTTCAAACACATCCTGACTTTTTGTAAAGCTGCGTCAAGCACTCGAAGTTCATTCTTCTTACTAGACTGGTAAATCAGTGCTTTTGGTTTTTAGGCACTTACCTTACACATATTACCGACATGAGAAAATGTTCAAATTTTACAACAGTAAAATCTACATTTGAAATCTGAGATAAATAAAATGTAAAAACCACTTGCGGTCGCACGAAATTCCTAATGTCCATTTTGGGGTCTTTTGCTCAAAAAGTTTGGGAAACTCTATTTTATTCATATTTTGTAAATGTCATTTTTTACTTTGTGGTGACCAAAGTCTACTATTTCATTCTATAGGAAATAATTCATAATTTTGTTTATTCGAAGACATTTTTCTATTCTAAGCGACCTCAGAATTTTTTTTTCCTGTAACAAGTTTTAATATGCAAATGATGCATAGTGATCTTTTTGAGCATGCATTACCTACTTTCCACTAAAAAAATAATAATAAATAAATAAAAGCTGGAAACACTGTTTCAGAGGTCTTCTTCAGTACACCCTAAAGAAATCAGTCAGTATCTGGATGCAATCTGAAACTTTTTTAGTGCATCATCCATGAGGAACGCAGTGTTGGTGATCAGAAGCGCGTGGGCAGCTTGAACTTGGAAAACAAATCATACATTTCTACGTGCATTTGTATAAATGAGACGTTTACTCCCTCTATATGATGTAGACAGATGCCTACACGTTTAATTGTTTATAAACATCCCAATGCAGCACAGACAAAATATGCGCGCGCGCGTTTTGCTTTAAACAACAACAAAATGCAACATGAAACAAACTTCGTTGATTTAAAGCACATCACTCACATCTCACCTTATTGCAGTCTTTGCGAAAATAAAACAACCCCGGGCTTCTGTTTGCGAGGATAACTTGGTGAGTTAGTTTTTAACTCGTTGTCTCTTTGAGGTCTGATGTAACTCCGTGCCTCATGTCCTGTACGCGCGCGCACAAAAGAAAAGCTTGATTAGTCGATGGTTAAAGTGAAAACAAACTCTTGTAAACTTATAACGCTCAACTGGTGTCCATTTTTTTCCCTTATCGAACAAGAGCGGAAACAGAGGAGGCTGGAAAAGATGGAAAGAGGCGGTCACTATCCAAAGAAGGGAGGAGAGAAAGGAGAAATCCAGCCACATCCGGGCACTTCCGGTCGCGAGCGCCATCTGCCCCAAAACACGACATACAGTACAGAGCTTCCCACTTGCTAATGGCAAAGTTTTGGGCTAAAAATTGACCCCAAAAGTGAGAAGTTTAGACACAAATTTGAAGCAGAAATGATTAAGAAAATGGGTTGAGCGCAGATATAAATAAATAAATTATATATATATATATATACACTTAATAAATCATGAAAGAAGAGAAGCTGTAATCAGGGCAGTTAAGAAGATAATGACTTGCAGGAATGTGAGGGGAGTCAAGCCGTCCTAAGGATAATTTATAATAAAAATACATTTTAAACATCTTAGACATCTTAAGAGAAAGGCTGTGGGAAAGGCTATAGAGTACAGTGGGGGAAATAAGTATTGAACACGTCAACATTTTTTTCAGTAAATATATTTCCAATGAGGCTATTCACATGAAATTTTCACCAGACATCAGTATTAACTCAAGAAATCTGGAAATATAAAGAATTCACAACATTAAAGTCTATAAATAAAGTTATGTGTAATAAAGTGGAATGACATGGGAAAAAAAGTATTGAACATGCTAAGAAAAAGCAGTTCTCCAAGGCAAGGTAAGGCAAGGAACCAGCTGAAATCTGTAAGTAATTATACCCCCTATATGTGCAAATTAATAACAGTAGGGTTAGTATATTGATGGTCTATAAAAATGCTTTTCATTACCAAGGTGTCACACAAGAAACATGTCATGATGGGTAAAAGCAAAGAGCTCTCGCAAGACCTTCACAACCTTATTGTTGAGAAACATATTGATGGAATCGGATACAGACGTATTTCAGAACTTCTGAATCCTCCAGTAAGCACCATTGGGGCCATTATCCACAAGTGGAAGCAACATCACTCCGTCATCAACCGGACATGCACAGGAACTCCTCGCAAGATTTCTGTCCAGGGAGTCAGAAGAATAGTCAGAAGAGTAGCCCAAGAGCCAAGGACCACTCGGAAAGAGCTCCAGAAACACTTGGAGGAAACAACAGCAGGTGCCATCGTCACAGAGAAAACAATAGGCAAGACTGCATTACTAAAGAAAAGGCATGTCGAAGCTCGTTTAAAGTTTGCTACAACTCATTTGGACAAGCCTATGAAATACTGGGAGAGTGTAGTCTGTCATACTACAGACCATGTTTGGAGAAGAAATGGCACTGTACTAACAGTGAAGTTAAACAGTTAAACACTACACCAACAGTGAAGTTTGGAGGTGGAAGCATCATGGTGTGGGGCTGTGTTTCATTGCACAGTACTGGCAGACTTCATATGATTGAAGGGACGATGAATGGAGCCCTTTACCGGGAGATTCTTGAGAAGAATCTGCTGCCATCCACAAGGATGATGATGATGAGACCTGGGTGGACCTTCCAGCAGGACAACAATCCAAATCATATAGCAAAGGAAACTCTCAATTGGTTTCAGAAAAAAAATCAAGGTGTAAGAATGGCCCAGTCAGTCACCTGACTTGAATCTAATTGAACAAGATTTAAAGACGACATGTTTAGAAGAATGGGCCAAAATCACACCTGAACACTGCAGGGGAACGCACCTCGTCATGTTACCGAGAAAACAAAAAAGGACTAAATCATCTGTCCTTAAGACTTAACCATAGTGAAGAACCTTCTGACATTGGAGACTTCATTACAAAAAAAAAAAAAAACAGTCACCATATCATAGATTATATGTTGTAAAACAACAACAGATCGGTTTATTATTAAACTTAGATTATGTGCAGCATAGAGTCCCTGAGAATGAGTTAAAGAAACGATAATGTATTAGAACAATTATAAACCTGTGACTTAAATTGCAGCCTGAATTACAGAATCAAAGTCATTTTCTTTTCCTGGACATTTAAGGAAAATACTAAGACAAAATGTATTAGCCAATCATTAAATTAAAACAAATATTAATCGAACACAAAGGAAAATACATTAATATTTTGAATTTCTCATCTACAGATGGACTGGATGAGATCCTGAACCTGGGTGCTGCTGTTGCATTTATGGCCGATTTTATTTTTGTTTCTATTTATTTATTTGTTTTAAAAGTGTGGGATGAAGTACACCACAAAGACAGCTCGGTCATCATATTTGAAAATCCAGGCCGAGTAGTACATCATACTCATACTATATGTACTGGAAATATTCTTGATTACATAGTGTGTGTTACGTAGTGTTTTTGGGAGGGGTTTATTATGAGTAATATGCATTAAATAAACAAAAAAAGCGAGGTCAGGGTGCAGGTTGGCTAACCCCCAAATAAAATACGCTAATAATATTATGAATATGACTTTTGTTTCACGTCAATATACGTTATGCTACATTGTAAAATTCATGACATTCATTAGAGCTTCTCTTTAAATGTATTAAACTCATTGCTAGTCATAACAAAATACAGATGCCCATGATCATGGTCCCAAACGCTGTGCTTGAACGTTCAAAAATTCATCTCACAAGTGCATCGTTCTGAAAGTGTATAAATTATTGTGATCAGTTTAATTCAGCAAAATTAAACATTCTTACAGACAGCAGATGCTTCCTTTTTGGTGTTAGTTTGACATGAAAGCTAGCAAAACAAGTCCGGTTAAACAATAAAATACTGTTATAAATAAGATATACACGTGGCTGTTTGTTCTCGCATCGTCTCGCATCTTCTAACAGTCTGTCAATCGACAAAAATATAATCAGGCAATACGCTTAAAAAATCTCTGCATTTCTCTTCTGTATGAAGTAAATATAATAAAACTATAATAATAATAAAAAGAAGCTAATGCAGCATTTAAGGTGTACATATGCATATTATCATAGTGCAGTTAGCATAATACTGTTTATAAGACAAGTTTCTTTAAACTTTGTCTCTCTTTGCAAATATATACATACTGTATATACATTGCCCAAGCATCTGATAATACACAATATTTTAAATTACGTCACACTTGCGGGCCAAAGCAAATATGGTACAGTAGAAATACATGTTTGTGTGTAGGTCCAAATGTAGTTTAATTGAATTCCTGCATCCAGTATTCGGTGACCACCTCCCCCTTCCTTATTCTACACAGAGAAGGGGTGTGTGTGTGTGTGTGTGTGTGTGTGTGTGTGTGTGTGTGTTTTAAGCCCAGTGCAGGCTGAAGCCCTTAGACAGCATGGCTGCCTCCAGGTCGCTGTCCTCCTCTCTCTCCTTCAGTCTCTGCTCCTCCAGGAGAACCACTAGAGCATCCCTCTGCTCTACAACGTCCAGCATCTCACCCAGGATTCGCCTCTCCTCTGCCAGCTCCTCCTCGTCCTTCAGATGGTCTGAGAGAGAGAGAGAGAGAGAGAGAGAGAGAGAGAGAAATGTACCCGATTTAATTCTGAAAACGAGTGAGTGACATTTATCAAGCCGATCGTTGAAAATCCAATTAGTTTGTGGGAAAAAAACGTGGTATCCTACACAAGCTTCTGCGGCTGTATAAATGTATATATAAGGAGACTGCCTAATGTGAACCTCGATTGATTGGCTTCAGATAGTATCACTGTCATGAGTATTTAAAAAATATCTATATTTTATATAGGTTACAGAATTATCTACAGATCACACTGTAAGTTTAAACTGCTTATTTATTTCAATTGCACTCATAAATTTAGTGACAGTTTGGTGAAATTCAAACAATTTCATATCAATGACTTGAAAGAAAGCAAACGAAAACCATAAATAAATTACGACACATAAGAGTTGGCATTCAATTAGGACCAAAGTAATAGCACCTTGTAAAAAGAGGGCAAGTTAGTGTGTGTCTGCGGTAGCTGACTTGCTGCAGTGGCTGAGCTGCGTTACTGGAAGATTCATTCACTGCGTTTACATGGACAACAATAATCCACTATTAACCCGCTTAAGACAATACTCTAATTAAGAAACTACCATGTAAACATTAATTTTTAATTACCTTAATCTAATTAAGGTCATAATCGAAGTAAGCACTAATCGAATTAAGACAGGTGGAGTACTCCTGTTTTAGTCGCATTATGGACGTGTATTACAGACATGTAAACACCTTCATCACATTATTAACGTCGTGTGAGAGTTTTCATCGCATTTTGCGACAGGACACGATCACACATGGCAGTTTTACGGCAAACAAGAGAGTTCGGCTGCGTGCCAAACCGCATACTTGCCTACTATAGGCCTGTAGTAGGAGAAATACATGTATCTCGGGTACTATATAGACGGTAAGTATGCGGTTTGGGACGCAGCCCACGGCTTCAAGCAGTCATCTGTTTGTACGTACAGCATGACAAATAATTAACTGCACTTGAAGAGTTCGTAAAAATATTAAATAAAAACACCCAAAACTGTATACGGTTCCATAACGAAGACCAACTGTATGTTGATATGTGAAATTCTGGAGGGACGTCGGACGTCGTGGCGTGGGGACGTAATGACGTGTGACATTAATCGAACTATGTTCTATAACATGTAAAACGGGAACATGAAAGGAATATTCTAAAAGCAACTCATGTAAACACCTTAATCACAATATTGTCTTATTCAGATTAAGGTCCATAATTAGATCACTGCTGTCCATGTAAACGTAGGCAATGATTGGTCATTGTTTTCTTCTTTTCAGATCTCTGTGGGTTTTAATTTGATACATTGTGGGTTTAGATTGATAAATGAGACCCACTGTGTGCAAGCATTCACTTCGATGTCTGACAGCACACTTGCGCACACTATGAACATTACCATGTACCTAACATACAGTGCCTTCTATTAATATTGGCACCCTTTGTAAATATGAGCAAAGAAGACTGTGAAAAATTGTCTTTATTGTTTAACCTTTTGATCGTTTGTTCAAAAAATTCACAAAAATACTCTGTTCTCAAGGATATCAAACAATTGCAAACAGGTTTATCAAAAAAAAAAAAGTCTTTGTTAAATATAGGTGTGCAACAATTATTGGCACCCTTTTACTCAATACTTTGCGGTACCTCCCTGAGGGCAATGTACATGTACAGAAAACAAGAAAGTCTCACACTTTAGTAGAGAGAATGGAAATAATTTAGTTGTTTATTCTGTACTTGAGGATCAATTTATGGTTGTTATCCCAAAATGTTATGATCAGTCTTTTCTATTTACATCTAGATTGTTGTTGTTGTTGTTTTTTTGCAATAAAATAAAAAGTCAGAAACATTTCAGCAAGTTTTTTCAAACTTAGATTTTCAGATTGTTAATTTGTCAAAAATGGTAATAAAATGTGTTCAAAAACTTTTGAGTGGGTAGTTTAGAGGGAAAATAGTGCAGGTATTTTACCCAACAGCTCCCTAGAGACCATTTAAATATGTAATTTGACTTCTAACAGAAATGTAAATTTTTTAAGCCTAAAATTTGTTTAGGCTCTATAAAATTATCCACATTATTTTGTTTTATTTGGTTCTGACAACTGAAAATGTTCAAGCAGCTTATCTTTATATATTTCTGTATGTGTAGGTGTGTGTGTGTGTGTGTGTGTGTGTGTGTGTGTGTGTGTGTGTGTGTGTGTGTGTGTGTGTCTGTACGTGCACTGACCGTCCACTGCCATGCGTTCCCTCAGCTCCTGCTGAAGATGACTCTGCCTGTCCTCCAGCTCCAGTTCTCGAGCACTACATACATACACACACACACACACACACACACACACACACACACACACACACGACACCAGAGGTCACAGCCTTATTTCACATGTATTAAAGCACAACTAGAGCAATCCAAACCTCCCTGTGGAAACCACAAACTGTGTGTAAAAAGTGGAACTACCTACAGCACTTGTAATAAAAGACACTCACAATATCATCAGCTCAGATTCGTAGCGCACCAGTGCGTTCTTCTCCTGGACCAGTTTAAACCACTGGTGCATTAGGCTGGGGTCATCCTTCTTCCCCATTCCTAACGGGACAGCGAAGAAGGGGAGGGATCAAAAATGAAGAGAGAAAAACATGGGAAGAACATGCTACAAGACGGATGCCAGAATTCAGAGAGGAAAAGGTGACAAAAATATTTCTTAGCTTGACATCGATACCTAAGAAAGATTTACATCACCAAACAAATGGCTTGTTAGTGGGGGTTTAATACAGAGACGCATGCAAGGAGGCATGTATTTACACACGCACACACACACACACACACACACGCACACAGAGCACTTCCTGTGTGTATTAGGCTAAATTGAATATCTTTCCCATTGCAGTGATTTATAAAACCAGATCATTCAGTTGCACCGTGCACATGCAGTATGGCAAGGGGGGGGCAAAGAAGAAAGAAAGACGGAAGAGAATGAGACGCACTTAGCTGGTGGAGCGGGGGCTCGTGGACTACGTAAAGGAAAAATACGGTACAGATGTAAACAGAGTGGTCATGCTCCGTGCCTTTGGCTCTAGCTAACCACAACAAATCAACCAGGAAATAGAGAGAAGAGGAAGAAAAGAAGTCTTAAGTAGAGTAAAGAGAGAAATAAACATCCACAGTGGTTAAAACGCCTCCTTAAAGCTGCTGCTGTGTAGGATTTATTTATTTTAAATTTTGCATTAAAAAACAACAAGCCTGTAATATACTGCTCACATTACATCATCAGATCTCCTCACACCCCTAACTTAATTGAGCTAGCAATAGCAGTTGTTTTAGCTAGCTGTTTTAGCTAATGTGAGGTATTTAGGTAAAACTGACACCATAGATTGCAAATAGGATCAGATGATAATAATGTAAAAAACAAAATGTGCCAAATACACACATCATATCATAAATATACCCACACTGGAAGCAACCAGATGTAAAAGTACAACCGTTTCCCATTCAATAACAGCCTGTGTTTTATCTAGCTAGCTAATATTTCCCAGCTAGCTTGCTCTGTTGACTTCTCTGATAGAGCTTTATGCATCCTTGAATGCACAGGTGACATAGGAAGCTATCTGGCTAACTAAACTAGACCTTTTTGGGGGGTATTTAATTTGAAATGTTTGTGTATTTTTTTGTTAAAGGTACACCTCGAAGGATCTCTGAATGTGTATTTACTTGCCGCTCACAGCCGTCATCTACAACAGCGTTTCTCAACCACTGGGTCGGATCATTGTCTGCCAGGTGGTGAGATGTTTTCTGTCAGGAATAGACTGACAACAGCAATTTTATCTACTACGAGTCACCCTTTCCCCAATTTCACCGCGTCTGCACATCATCATTTCAGAGAGACAGTGTCAAGCGTTACATTAACATGAGTCGTTTGTTCTTCTTCATAGTGTGCTTAATGACTGGATATGTTTGCGTTTGTGTGAAATTATTTGGGCTATAAATATTAGTCCGCTGTATATTAGTCGCTTTGCTTGTATTTCCTCATGTGTGAGTCGCTTAAAGCATCTGCTAAACGAATAAATGTAAAAGTAAACAGATTAAATTAGTACCTATTAATTGCCAGGTTGGGCATTCAACAAAGTGGGCGAAAGGTTGAGAAACTCTGATCTACATCATGGTATCAACATCATCAACCCACTTTATGAAATATTCTTTCAATGGGAGATGCACCCTACCCAACCCACAACCCCCCCCCCCCCCCCCCCTCAAATCCAACAACCAGCATCTTTAAATATGAATTGTATAAGAAGGTGGTACCTGTGCCAAAGAGATTTGCCTAGACATTGAAAGGAGGAAGGTTTAGTTACCTTCTTGGGAACAACAAGGACAGAGGGAGATGGGTCTCCTACGGGGGGAACCGAGAATGGGCTCAACTAGTGCCACAGCGAGACAGAAAAAGAGAAAGACAGAAAACAGACAGGAGGGAAGTTTCAGGGACATCAGAGGAAGCACGTGACAGATAAGGAGGAGAATATGATGAGGTGAAATGATGATTCGGAGATGAAGAGGAGCTGAGACAGCGCTGACTCAACTGCTGAGGAAGCCATCGTGTGAATTCAGATATGAATTGGTGTACATTTTAATTTACAAGGTCGTGTTGTACATTTACCTACTGAAAAAATGTTTATAAACCCTATGGTCACACCGGCCCCGAATCCAAACGATTGGCTCGAAGAATTCTTCGGATCAATCCTGTAGCACATGTGGTCCGACATTTCTTCGGTTCCCCACACAACTTTAGTTCCTACCTACCGTTATTTCCTATTTACTGTTTGACATGGAAGAAAACCTTATAACCGTGGTTTCATTTTATCCTGCCATATACAGTACTACCTCTTAAAAATGCATATAAAGTCTTTCAAAATAAGAATAATGCTTGGAAGGAAGTAGGAGAGATCGGTGCCTCAGTGCCTCTTGTGAGTGTATGTAGCTAGTAGAGTTAGCTTGCTTTGCTACATTGCCAACAAAGCAAGTACAAAGCCTAGCATGGAAAAACAGCCAACCACACCTGATTAGCATATTATTTAATATGTCTTTTACTAGATAGTGCTAAAAATCATTTACATTTTGGCTATTATTGTTTTCAGCAGAACTAAAAAAAATAAACACTGGACAGGCCACGCCCACCAGCAACAACGTTAGAACTTACTACACGCCCACGAGTGACACTAATGACTTGTCGCTTGCTAATATGAACGTCGGGTACCGGGTCTAAAAATGACATAATGATGATGAAAGATGTCACACACACTTAAACAACAACATACACACACACACAAGCAAATTGACACTACTCCAAAAACAGATTTGTGAATGAAAGCTAGCAGAATAGAGTTATTCAATGTTAGCCGTTTTATATTAACCATTCTTTAATGGAGAAGTAAAAAAAAAAAAAAAAACAAGAAAAGAAAGAAAGAAATCCAAACCCACAAAGAGAATGAAGAAGAGGGGGAAAGCAGGGTTCTAGCTGTATTTTGAAAGATCTGCTTACACAGTTTCTCCAGCACAAAACATTTCTCTGTAAGAAGGAAATCATTTAAATTGTTAGCATTGTTAGCCTGGTTCTGATTAGGTTAAGCTACATACCACCCAGGTGTATGTCCAGAAGGTCTGAGGCACTAGAGTCCTCCCAGTAGTCTACAACAAGGACATACTAGTGAGCAAACAACCATTTGGGTCTATTTGAATGTTTTCCTGACATTTAATGTTGTAATAAATAGCAATGCTGAGGTATGTTTCAGAAGTTCGATGATGAGAGATGTTCATGTGTTCCACACACGCACATACTGTACATAAAATTCAATAATTTTATATAGACACAGAGAAAGACAGAAGACTGTCAATACCCGCTTCTCCTCTGAGGGCCTTCTCTACAGCAATACCCTTCTCTTCCAACTGCCTCTGCTTCATTTCCACCTGCTCCAACTGCCGCTGGATTATCTATTAAAATGCACACACACACACACACACACACACACACACACACACACACCAGTCAGATAGATTAGACACAATACTACAAAGATATTGATTCTGATCTTCACAAGAAAGTCTCATTTGATGAACACAGTTGCGGAGCACTGATATATTTTGCACACTCTTTTTGTACGCTTTTCTGGCCACAACCTTCAGGATCGTAAAGGCTGCAACCTGACCGACTCTCCGCATTTCCATGGGATGGAAAACATTTGAATATTGAAATGTAATAACTTGATATATAATTAAATTGATTTGACTGGTCAAAATGAATCAAGACATCTAGATGTACTACTTGAATCAGATTGTAAACTATATACAAATGTTGCTTAATGCTGATTGGCTTTTTGCCATTCAGACTGCAGAACATTTTTCCTGCACAAACTGAAAAATGTCAAAAATCAAATCTGAGCTCCATGTCTGAACATAGCCAAGACATATTTGCATGCTCTTCTCCAAATCAAAAGGTCATCTATTACAACACAGTGAGCAGAATTTTGATAGCAACTTGGCAGTCTGCCCTGCCACTAATAGACATATATTCATGTTCGGACTACCATAACTCTCAAACACACACAGACCTGTGCACGATGCAGCCTTTTCAGCTCCTCCTGCTTGGCCTGCCTGCGTGCAGCTCTTTGTACTCTGCGGGTCAGCTTGGCGTCGAGTTCCTCCTCGGTTCCTGCTTTCTGAAAGAGTGTGGAAGACAAGCTTATACTCGAGGGGTCAGGGAACACCACCCACACCCCCACCACCTCAGTGGAACATGATGATTTCGGGGTCACCACCTTGTCGGGCCTCTGTGACTTCTTGCTGTGTTTCTATTGGGTAACAGAATCAAGAGGCAGGCTGAATGCGACTTGCTCGAAGAGCAAAAGTTAAAATGTGGGCAGGCTGTGTAATAGAGAATGTTGGCTCTACCTTAATGGCATATGCTCTTTTGAATGCCAATGCATGGGGCACATAAACAGACTTCGGAGAGAAAAAAGTGGAACCTTAATTAATTATATTAGAAACAAACAAACCTGCTCAGTACTCTCAACAGCACAGCTCATAGCGCTAGACACAACCTAACAACTAACTACACAACACATGTACACATGGGATGTATCTACCCTCCTACACTCAGAAAGGGAGGATGGGTAACAGTTTTAGCTTCTTAAGGGGAAAAGGTGCTTGGAATGTTTTCTGAAGAATAAACATTCAGAAAAGAGAAGGAGGTACCTGGAACCTTCTTTGAAAGGGAAAACCTTCTGTTGTATGGTTCTACACCCCTTCAAGCTGAGACAAACTGAAGGGCACTTGAGAATGTTACTCTCTACTCTAAAAGTGTACAGGCGTTTATGGTGTATTTCTAAAACACCAAACAAAGTACTCAGTACATGACAAGTCTAGCACGTTCCTCTAAAATCCTAACATTACCAACAATGTGCTGGAACTGTTGTAATTTATACCTTCTCTCGTTCCTCCATTCCACCCTCCTTCTTTTCGATTGTCTCTTTCTGAACATCTGACCTGACAAGGTCAGACACCTCCTGACTCAGCTGAAAATACGGTCACAAGGCAGTTCAGCCCCCAGTGTAATAACATTCTCATTGTTTTCTATCCTACTCCACCAGACTGAATGGAATTATGCAAGAGATCTGTGTACGTGTTAGGTATCGTACCTGCTATTCTCCACCTAAAGGGCTGTGAATGAACTTTGAATTAATCAAGCGGAAAGGGGAATGGAGCAGTGGCCAGAAAGGAAGGAAAGGAAGTGCAAAGATGAGATGAAGGAGTAAAGGAGAGATAG
The DNA here is from genome assembly GCF_001660625.3 of Ictalurus punctatus. Taxonomy (NCBI): domain Eukaryota; kingdom Metazoa; phylum Chordata; class Actinopteri; order Siluriformes; family Ictaluridae; genus Ictalurus; species Ictalurus punctatus. The sequence continues at coordinate 20,761,907 of NC_030434.2, read as the reverse complement.
AGGAAAGTGTTTTGTTCTTACCTGAGCTCTAAGTGGAGATCTGTCCAGCACAACACTACAGCACAGGTCTGTTTCTTCAGAGAAGCTCAGATCCTTCATTGAGCTTAGGTCTTATAAAGAGAAATGTTCACAAATCAATCACTTGCCTCTTACTGTGTATGTTTATATTCTTTACTCTCTCTCTCTAATGCCACGTCTAATTACCAAGCAACAAACCGACGGGTGACCTTTTTGTTTTTACCTGAGGTTCTGCGAAAGCCAGGCATTCTCTTCCTGCTTTCCAGGCTGGTAGTGCTCGGAAGAGTCCTGGAATAACCTTCTGCCTCTTTCCTCTTCTTCTCTTTCTTATACCCAGAGAAGACACTCTTCCACAGGGATTTGTGTTTTCCCAAATCCTGCTGTGGTTCCCCTGACAGGTTGCCACTTTTTCGGTTCTTCCTTGGTGAGAATAGTGAGCTTCGCTTCTTCACCTTCTCCTCCTCCAATGGCTCGATCTCTGACCTTCGTTGCCAGGCCTCAGCCCCACCAACTCGCAAGATGACCTCTGATAGTGCTCTCTTTCCATCCCGGGCACTCTTGTCCTTCCCAGGGGTGTTGGTTGGGAGACTCGACGTAGGAACTTCTGTGACGCTGGTGTAGTAGGGCATAGCAGGGGAAGGATGCAATTCATCTGCATCTCCTGCATATAAGACCTCCACCCCAGTAGGAGGTAGACTCTGAGCTCTATTCAGGTGAGATTTCAGCCTATCATGCTGTACAAGGTCGGGCCGAAGAGGGACAGTGTGGGAACTCAACAAGATTTCCCTGTTTAGAGTTGGATCTGAGCGATTCAAGTCAAGCTTCTGCCTTGCTACTGGAGGACTCCTAGGAAGAGGCAAAAATCTCAAATCTGGGGCTGAAACTCTTTGGGTTCCACTGGTGTTAGAGGAGGAGATATTGATCAAGCCTCTTCCCTCTTCTGCTACTTGACCCTCCAAAGTGATGCCAAGTCTGTGGACCATTGAAGAATGGTCCACTACGTCCTCTAGTTTATTCCTCTCCTTCACAGACACATTCTCAATCCTTGCTTCTGGAGGGTGTGAGCTGCCACATTGGAAATGTGTGTATGCACTTTGTAGGTCAGTCATAGAAGGCGTCTGTGTGCTGTGAGGGCCAGCACTCTGACTTAGTGTACCTGAGGTTTGGTTGATTGAGTCACTCTCATAGGGAGTGTGTGAAGGCAAGTTAGAAACAGATATTGTGGGTGTAGAGGAGTAAAATGTATCTCCATTGCTCAAGGATTGGGTGGTTGGATCACAGGTCACTGAGTGCCCCAAACTCTTCCTGATTTCTGCACTCTTCAGCCAGAATTCCTCAATTACCCCAGATCTCTTGGCTGCCTGGTCCCTTGGTGTCACAGGAGGGTTAGATGTGGGTTTGTAGGTGTGTGTAGGGTCTACGATGGGAAGTGGCCCAGAGACACTTGATTCAGTCTTTAAGGCTGAAAGAGGTGTTACTTCCGAGTCATCAGAGTGTTCCTCACCAGACTCTGAGAAAATTGAAAAGTGAATTTGTTGAAATTCGGACAAACATCGGGAATCTTTTAACAAGTCATAACTCTGGTAAAAGAAGCATCATAATGCAATAACATTGCAGCCAAGAAGAAGAATAAAATGAAGCGTGGATGTGAACTCAAGTAAGGACCATTATCTTTTACCTAGGTTTCCATCTATGGGTGAAATTGGAAAATTGTTTTAACCTTTCTTTAAGTTTCATATGATCAGTTAATTTCTTAACAAATTAATTTCTGAGCAATCATATCTGGACATAATCAGAATCATGAGTAGAGTTTAGCTGAGACATACAGTAGGAAACTGGCCAATATGAATCAATTATCTGTACATTCTGCTTTTGGTGGAATCAGTTGGTAATGGAAAAGTCAAGGAAGCCAAAAAAAAAAAAGTAATTTAAAATCACAGTTTGAGATATGCAAGAAATTCTTAATAGCATGTGCCAAAAATAATATTTCTAGCATTATTAAACAGAAAAAAGAATGAAAAAGAAAGAAACTGTGCTGAATTATCAGGCAACTCATACAGTACCACAAGATGCAGTGTGAGCACATGACTGATCATGCGTAGCATCACTGACTGCTGAGTGACGGGTTATTAATGAAAAACAGAACCGAAATAAAAGTAGGTGGTCCATCATGACCAGGGAGCAATGCTACCTTTAATCCCACCTGCCTCCTCTTCTTTTAGCCACACCCCTAAATGCAACTCCTTTTCCCAAGGGCAGTATTCGCCCTCTATTCATAAACACAACACACACACACAGCTGTATGAGAAATACACATCCTATGTAGGCACAATTCGATTGTCAAAAGTCCACACACAAACATGAAAACATCATGACATTAAAAAGAGACAGAAATGAAAGAGAAAGTAACTGTATGTTAGTAAACTGGATGTTAGCATCTCCATCTTTAAAAACTATCATCAGAAAACTTCACAGGTAAAACTTTCTATGAAGGCCACATTCATGTTACAATGCATTCATAAGACATTATACACATTTCTATAATTACAGTATGTACACTACAGCTTTGGTGAGTTCTTGATTTTCATTGTTCAGAATGTGTAGAATAATTTTCTGCGCCAGGTATAATAAAAACAAATGTAACAATTAACATATTTTACAAGATTTAACAAAGACGTGTTACTGTTGCTCTTGCAAAGTTTTCTGTGAATAGATGTTTATTTAACATTCATAGGAGGCGTCTCCAGAGTCAGCGCTGGGACGTGCTGTTATTCTAAAATAATCAACTTCAGGGTGATAACAGTAACTCTGCATTGCATCATCATTGATTATTTTCCTACAATAGCACACCCCCAAGTGTTTTACTCTTTGTAAAACCGGATAAGTTCATTTAACTCAAAAAATTTGAGGAAACTAACTAGCCTGTTTTACAGTGCTCCTTAGTTATGAAAAGGTATTATAGTTTATATTAATGCTTATGATGCATTATAAGTAGTGGTTTATTATGGTATGATTTTCTGATAAATTGTGACTTGGTTTCTTATGTATTAGTGTTATAATGTGTTATGAACACTACTTATAATACATTATATTAACAATTTATAATAAATTCTGTGATAAAGATATCAATAAAGTGCAATGCATTTTCAGAAAATAATTACAACAACGTGTATAATGCCTCGCATATAACATAATACGAATGTGTACAAAGTTCATTATTTCACATAAAAACAAAGTATTAAAAAATTCACCAGAAAGGTGCAGAACCTCCTACCATCACTAGACTCCCCTTCATCCTCTTCTCCTTCAGAAACATCTTCTTGTTCTTCTCCCTCCTTCTCATCTATTACGTTCTCTTCTTCCTTTCTTCGGTCCGACCCACTGTCTAACTCTGTCTCTCTATCTGCCCTTTCCTGTGGCTCCGCCCCCCTCCTCCAAGGCTCCTCCCCCTCTTCCTCCAGCTCTGACTCTGAACTACTGCCAAGAGAAAAAGAGGGAGAGAACATTGCAACATTACAAATGCCTGGGAAATGATAACAAGGCCAAGTTTTTGGATGTGAATGCATGTAAGACTAGTTAGAATGTGTTTTGAGAATGTGTGTGTGTGTGATACTGTGATACCTGGTCTGCTCCTCACTCCCTTTCTCCTGCAGGCTCAGGCTGAGGTTGTGCTGAGCTAGTGTCTCCTCTGGCACCTCCAGCAGAGGGCCGTCCTCCTCCTGCAAGCAAGGCCTGTAGTTTTCCAGTGCGATACGCTCCGGAGTTCCACACAGCCGCTTAGCCAGTCCGCTCAGAGTGTCTGGAGGAGTGCTGGAGGAGACACTGTCAGGGGGAGGGACCACGTCTACTGTTCCAGAGGAGGAGAGCAACAAAGGAGTGGGAGGAGGCGCAGGAGGTGCCTGTACAAAGGGACAGAGTGTGTGAGACACTAAAAAAAAAAACACACACACAGATTACCATAAATAGATAGTATTTTGTGGTATGATTAGTGGTAAACTGCAGTGCATGCAGAGCTTAGGGATTAAAACAGCTGGATCTGAACCATGTTCAACTCTTTGAATAATTATTTTAGACTTAAAAAAGTTATAAATATTATATAATATATATATTTTTAAAATTAATAATAATAATGTATCCACAAATTGTATACATATTTTGTGTATAATATGTGTATAATATACATTATTGTGTGCTATACTGTATATATTTTATTAAAAAAAAGAAAGAAAGAAAGAAAGAAAGAAAGAAATGTCCACATATTATTATCAATAGGTAAACAGACAGACAGACATGGTAGATGGATAGATCATGTTAAATAAATAGACATGACAGATAGACAAACAGACAGACAGGCAGACAGACAGACAGACAGACAGACAGAGAGATAGACAGACAGACAGACAGACAGACAGACAGACAGACAGACAGATAGACAGACAGACAGACAGACAGACAGATAGACAGACAGACAGACAGACAGACAGAGACAGACAGACAGATAGATAGATACATAGATAAACAAAGAAAGACAGTCATGAAGAAATTTCTGGTAGAAGGGGAAACTCTTTTTTTTCCCATTTTTAAATGACGGAGACAAAAAAATGCAACGACGATTATTTAGAATATGAAATTACATCGGAAAAGACTTCTTTGTTTTGTTTTGTATAGAAATTTATACTGCATATGACCATAAAAAGCCAGATTACCACTGCATTACACATGCTTACTGTATCTAATCCCACATTATCACTGACATCGATCATCATACTGCCAATACCAAAACCAGTTAAAAAACCCCAAACAAATAGAATGGAAAAGAGCTTAACCATTGCTCGTCTCTTAAACCTGGATAAAGCAATACATGGATTATGTGCGCATTTGCTTCAACTTGATATCCATCCAGCCATCCATCCATTATCTGTACCACCTATCCTACACAGGGTTGCTGGGAGCCTGGAGCCTATCCCAGGGAACTCGGAGAAGCCTGGACATGGTGTCGACCCATCACACGGCACACTCACACACACATTTATACACTACGGACAATTTAGAGATGTCAATCAGCCTACAACGCGTGTCTTTGAACTGGGGGAGGAAACCAGAGTACCCGGAGGAAACCCCCGAAGCACGGCGAGAACATGCAAACTCCACACAGACAGGGAGGAGTCAGGAATTGAACCCCCAACCCTGGAAGTGTGAGAAAAACCTGCTTACCACTAAGCCACCGTGCCCCCCAACTTTATTACAACTAAATGAATCAGAAAATGGAAGACCATAAACCAGGGCTCCCCAGATCCATCCATCCATCTTCTATACCGCTTATCCTTCAGGGTCACTGGGAACCTGTAGCCTATCCCAGGGAGCATCGGTCACAAGGTGGGGTAGACCCTGGACAGGGTGCCAATCCATTGCAGAACACAATCACACACCCATTCACACTCCTATTCGTACACTACGGACACTTTAGACATGCCAATCAGCCTACAATGCATGTCTTTGGACTGGGGGAGGAAACCGGAGTACCTGGAGGAAACCCCCGCAGCACGGGGAGAACATGCAAACTCCGCACACACAGGGCAGCGAACCCCCAACCCTGGAGGTGTGAGGCGACCGTGCTAACCACTAAGCCTCCGTGCGCCCTCCCCAGTTCCAGTTCTTATTTATAGCACACCTATTAAAGCTGGTAATCAACTGGTGATTGAATCAGTTGTCTCAGTAAACTCACCACACTTTTAAAAATGGGAAGTATCAAGCAAATGATCAAAAATACTCAGTTATGGAATGTGTGTCCACTGTGACTAGAGTGAGAGGCGGCAGTACCTGTGTAGAGTGAGGAGGAACTGTGATTGGAGCTGGTCTCTTCCTCTGAGCCATTCCCGCCATCCTGTATCCGTAGTGCTGCTTGCAATAAAACTTCCCTATAGAGGCAGAAAGAAATATACAGAAAAAAAGCTAAGATTGGGAGAAAGATGAAAGGAACTTGTATTTATATTGTATTTAAAGGCTTTCCAAAAACCGCCTCTTTTTTTAAACCTTCGAGTCATGTGACTGAGAAGAATCCACTGAATTGGCCGAACAGTCATGTGGTGTTCTGAGTTCCATCTTATGTACTCAAACCATGCTTTTAGCCAAAGGCTCTATTTCTGCTAATGTACGAGTGTGTGTGTAGAAGTGTTCAGTAGTGCTTGCGGAAGACAATGCTCTCCCTGTCTTCCCTAACACATCAGACCTTATGACTGGTGAATAGAAACAACGGCACAGTTTGTACAAAGGGGACAAGTGTTGCCCTCAGCTACACACAGCACAGATAAAAACAATGTCTTTAAAATAACCAGGGTTATGAGGGTTACTTTAAACATGTATTCCGTTATAGTTACAAACGAATTCATAAAAAAGGTCATCAGTAACGCCATCCAAGTATCACAATATGAAAGTAATGTAATCTGATTACTTTTGGATTACTTCAAGGTCACATATGTAAATAAAGTCAAGAGTAAAGCTATATGTAATATGTATATATAAAGCTCTAAAATATTTTTATTTTGAGTTTATTATTTATTTATTTATTTATTATTTATAACTAGTATAGTTTATTGAGTATACTAATTATTATTCAACCTGAGATTGAATGTGATTGGTTGATTCTGTACACTGCCACATTCCCAGTTATAAAAGGGCGTGCACACTGGGTATTGGAGGTTTTTTTGTTTGTTTTTTTTCCCCAAAAACATTTCTGGGTGTTTGTCATTTGATGTTTATATGTTGCAATTTCACAATAAAGGTGTAAAAGGTTCTGACATGATTGAACTTTTTTTACATCACAAAAACCTGCCATTTTAACAGTGTTGTGCAGACTTTTTATATCCCAGGGTAACTTCTAAGTAACTAAAGGCCTGTCTCACATTGGCTAATGTTAATATTCATGAGTCCACCATCAGGAGAACACTGAACAACAGTGGTGTCCATGGCAGGATTACAAGGAGTAAACCACTGCACTCCAAAAAGAACGTGGCTGCCTGTCTGCATTTGCTAAAAATCACGTGGACAAGCCTAAGGCTATTGGAAAAATGTTTTGTGGACAGATGAGATGCGCTGTGTTTGGAGAAAGGAAAACACTGCATTCTAGCATAAGACCCTTATCCAATCTGCATCTGGGCCGGGACGACTTGCTGTCACTGATAGAACAATGAATTCTGAATTGTTTCAGCGAATTCTAAAGGAAAATATCAGGACATCTGTCCATGACCTGAATCTCAAGAGAAAGTGGGTCATACAGCAGGACAACGATCCTAAACACACGAGTTGTTCTACCAAAGAATGTTTAAAGAAGAATAAAGTGAATGTTCTGGAATGGCCAAATCAAAGTCCTGACCTTAATCCAATAGAAATGTTGTGTAAGAACCTGAAGCAAGCAGTTGATGTGAGGAAACCCACCAACATCCCAAAAAGAAGTTGTTCTGTACTGAGGAACGGGCTAAAATTCCTCCAAGCCGACGTGCAGGACCGATCAACAGTTACCGCAAACATTTAGACGCAGTTATTGCTGCACAAGAGGATCACACCAGATACTGAAAGCAAAGGTTCACATACTTTTGCCACTCACAGAAATGTAATATTGCATCATTTTCCTCTACTTTTAGGACTTCACAAGATAAATCACAAATTTTCAAGCAGCACTGTAACAATGGAATTGGTCATACTACTCTAAGACTTTTATTCATTCATCTTCACTAAGCACTTTATCCCAGCCTATCGTGGAAGCAATAGGTGCCAGGCCCTAGATGGGAAACCAGTCCATCACAGAGCACCACACACACACATTCATACTGACAGTATGGTATATTATGTTATATCTTATAGTAAAGTGGGTTGTCCATTGATCACAGGGTTGACGCTTCGATCCCCGGCCCACATGCCTCCATATGCCGAAGTTTCCTTGGGCAAGACCCCAAGTTGCTCCCGATGGCAGACTAGCGCCTTGCATGTATGTGAGTGTGTGTGTGTGTTTGAGTGTATGTGTGAATGGGTGAATGAGAAACAGTGTAAAGTGCTTTGTAATGTCATTGAAATCACATTCCCAAACATTTTAAGGGTCCCCCTTTGTTCTTGTTGTATGACACACACCTTGGAGCTCATCATAGGCGTAGTTGGAGAGGCGTAGTGTAGAGCTGCAGTGGGCACACTGGAAGCAGCTCCTGTGGAAGAACTTGCCCTCAGCACTCAGTCTTTCCATCACATAGACGCGCCGGGAGCAGAAATAACACACATCACTGCCGCCGATATTGACTGGGAACTCTCTCTGCCGAGAACCCTGCATGTCAGGAAGTAAAGAGCAGTTACCATAGTGTTAGGACATACTGTAAGAATGAATCTGAATGTGCCTCAGAGTGAAAAACATTGGTTGAAATGGGCACACGTTCATGGCCTGTTTCCCTTTTTGTGTTAAAGATGAAAGATTAGGAGCATGATGAGGTGCAGAGGCAGTTCATCTAGATATAATGTTTTGGAACAGACTCTCACAAAGGCGGAGCATGGATAGAAAAATGGACTTCTGATTCAGCAATCAAGAAATAGATGTTATGATTAGTTTCTTTGTTTTTCCTTTTTTTTGCCCCCCCCCCCCCCCCCCCCCATAAAAAACCAAAAACATCCCACGATTTTACAGTACCTCTAAGAATCAGAATCTCATTGTTAAAACTATTGTGTTCATTTATCTTAATGTGCTTAATGAGGGACCTAATGACAAAGTCTACATATGTCTAAAATTAAAATGGAAGAAACACACAAAGTAACTTATGTAAAAAACAAACAAACAAACAAACAAACAAAAAAGAACCTTTGCACAAATCAGACTTTGGGGAAGAACATTACTCAAACACAGTTCTAAAACAAAATACAACCATTAGGGACTCAAAGTGTGGATATATACTGTATTATTATTATTATTATTATTATTATTATTATTATATAACACACACACACACACACACACACACACACACACACACACACACACACACACACACACACACACACACACAAAGGGTGAGACAAGCTGGTGACCAATCTTGTAAAGTGTTGGTTACTGGGTCAGACACAGGCATTGGATTAGACACATTAGATTAGGCACATTAGATACATTGTGAAGCCAGCTCTACAGGTAAGAGCTTACCAGCTCCTTTTTGTCAAGAAGGGCTTTGGGTTCGTGTTGCTGACTCTGCAGCTGATTGGCTATCTGCTCAGCCAACGAGCTCACTCCCCCTGTGTACATCTTAATGTACTTCTGCCAGTGACAGACACACAGAGGGAAAATCCAGATGAAAATGAAACATGGTTAATGGATTCCCATAATAAACTGCTCTGTATTCATATAAAAAAGTAAAAAGAATGTGCAGTATTTGCATCTGTAGCGTGTGAGCGTGTCGTCATTATGGACAATTCTGAGAGAAAGAAGGGAAACCCACTTGAAACTTACTAGTCAGAGAAGTCTGAGTCGCCATTAAACAAATCTATATGACTATCTGTATAATTCATCCTTTCAAAGATGGGATTACTTTTAAAAGGGAAGAATTTATTGTTTCCACACGCTTAATCGTTAAATTTACTGCGATTCTGAAAACATAAATGCAAACAAATTGAAATCCTTGAAAAATAATTAAATAAAAAATGGAACTTTTAATGACTAGTTACCCAAAATGAAAGTTGGTATATAAGTGTCCTCGTTTGTTTCTGCAAACCTCTCTGCAGACAACCAGGGGCGGTGCTCTGGACGAGCAGTGTCCAAGCTATTTGTTTAGTTTTATTTATATTTGCATGGCGGACAAGTTGGTGTAACAACCAGAGAAAGAAATGTGGAAAACTGTCCCTGGTCCCTCCTGAGCACAGATTACTGGAACGTTCCTAGTGGGTTTCCTCTGGGTTCTCCAGTTTTCTCACACTTTCCAAAAACATGCAATTAGGTAGATTGGCTACGCTAAATTACTGATGTGTGTTGAGTCCCATTGAGTGTGTATTCCTGCCTGGCTCTCAATGGTCGTGGGATAAGCTCCAGCTCCACCACAACCCTGACCAGTGTAAAGCAATTACTGGTGATGAATGGATTTACTGAAAGGACAATAACTGCTTTGATAAGACATTCTCTCATGTCTGTGGCATACTAATACCGTTTATTATTAGAATATAACAGTTGTGGTTTTGAATTTGCCTTATATATCACACACGTAAACGTTCACAGAGAGTTAACAGATCCTTTTTTTTTGTTCTTTATTCAGTACAGGGAAAGAGAAATAACATTCTGGGGCAATCAGACATTCGGTACAGATGCGGAGGACCGAGATGAGGTCAGAAAACATTGGTGTATTCTTGAACACACTGATTAATTACTTTGTGGTTCTACAGTTTACTAGTAACAAAAATTTGTTTTGTGAAGGATTTCAGTTAAACACACGGATCACATGTCCACTGACCTGGGGTTACTAATAAATACACAGTGCAGTATTTATAGGAATATAAAACACTCCAGGCCCCCCCCCCACAAACGTATAACCATACACACACAGCTCTTTCACACTGGCTGGAAAAAAAAAACAGGTCAGTAATAGAGATCGTCACACACAGGAGCACATTGTTCTGCCATTTCTAACTGATTAACACTTAAACTGATCATAAACCAAGGTATCACACCACACAAACACATTCTAGGTTCCTACTTTAAAACCAACTCACACGGCAGTTATTTTCTTTTGTTTGGGATGGGAATAGAATGCGAGAGGCCACTAGTCTAGAAATAATAATAAACTACACTACAGCACTGATGTCTTCACCTGCTCGCTCCTGCCAGAGTGCGCTCTGATCATCTCCTTATAGCGAAAACTCATCAGCTCCTGCTGCTGCGTGCGCTTTTTCTACATAGAGCACATCGACATACACGATCAAGAAAGAAAACGCCATCCTAGAAAGACCCTATAGCAGGGGTGTGGCCTGAACCAGTATACTGAGGCAAACATTTTACTGGAGTAAACAAACGGGAAAATTATTTCACTAAAAATACATACCGATTTCGTTTTTGAGTAACAAACAAAATGCTGTTTGATAGCCACGTTAGCTGTCCTAGTCCCTGCCTTCTTATAATAACAAACAGTGCACCCATTCCTGGCCAGTCAGTGGTGCAGTAACACTGAATCAACATAAGAAAAGGCAAAGCTTCACACACAAACAACACGAAGAGTTCATGCACTGCAAAAGAAAGTCATCTTAGCAAGTGAAAATAGCTTGAAAAGTTTGCGATAAACCAAATATAAGATCATTAAACCCATTTCTAGACATTATTACTCATTTCAAGTTTGTAGTTTTCTTATTCTAAGCAGATCATTTTGCTTCTTTCTAGAAATAAATCAATAGATCAATAGACCAAGACTATTTCAAGCTTGAAATGAGTACAAATGGCTTGAAATAAGTTTAATAATCTTATATTTAATAGGAAATATTACATAAATTTGACTACATCCCAGGTATTTCCACTTGCTAGGATATTCATTTTTTCTAGCGTGAAGAGAAGCACACAATTTGATTTATGGACAATTTATGGCAAGTTTTTTTCTTGATTGTTGATAAATAGTTGGTTTTAGTAAATCAGTCCTAGCCTGCTCACTATTTAGTTAGATCAAAGCATAAGATCCATTGGGCTAACATTCATTAGCTAGCGGAACCAGATGGACGTGTACCTAGCATAGAGTAGTTTTGTATGAAACTTGTTTAAAACAAAACAAAACAAAACAAAACAGGAAAATGATTTAACTTGCCTAACATTAGCTAGGTAACTATCAGTGTTAGCAGGTTCAAGATTAAGCTCAAGGCTACCAGGGCGATGTTGCATCATTCTGTGAGTGAAAATTAAGTGATGTCACAGTAAAAAAAAAAAAAAAAAAAAAAAAAAAAAGGATTAGGTCTAAATGACTTAAACACATAAATAATTTGTTTCAAAAACAATCTGTTGGTTTGGAGGCATGTGCCCCATTAAAGTCTTTTGTCAGGCAACATCCCCGCACTATAGTAATCATTTATAATAACCACATTTCTCATTTCTAAGAATCACAACACTGACTTTCACTAGTTATGATCTAGATACAGGATGTTCCACGATTCTGGTGCTGGAGAGGCGGACTCGCGAACACTTAGCCAGACTCATTTCTTCCAGGACCAGAATCGGAGAACCCTGGTCTAAGAGTTTGGTTCGGTGTGTACCTGTCTCCATGCAGGAACAGAAGCTGGAGCCACAGGCTCAGCTGGAGGTTCAGGTAGAGAAGCAGCAGGTGTGATTTGCTCCAGATTGGGCATGGAGCCACACTGACCCCAAGAGACCAAACAGACAAGAATGCAAGAATAAGAGCTACAGATCGTGGGTGTGAACATGTGAGTGAGTGTTGGTGGGTGTGTGTGTGTGTGTGTGAGTGGCGTCCCGATTTTGTCTCACACCCAGTATTTCCCCAGAGGACTTAATGATGACTTATGAATTATTAATGCATTTATTCCAATTGCAAGCAAATGAAAATAAATATCGTCAACTAAAATTGTTCGGTCAGCATTATTGGGGCTCAGCGACTACATCCCCTCAGCTCAGTGACCATCTGCTACACACTCCCGAGGATGCTATGATATTTTCAGTGAGAACAGTGATGAGAACCAGCCATTGAGAGACAGAGAGGAAATCAAATTCACCTGCTATCATGCGCAGCAGATCCCTGAATCCAGTTTATCATCGTTTATCATTTGTGTGGAATGGTAAGGTCAAAATGTCAGCACAGTAATCTTGTTTCTATAAGAATCCTTTTGGCATGTCATACGCAAATCGTTGTTAGGAACAGCAAAAGTTAAGACAAATATAACATGATAACTGCCGGTGCACAGTATCGCTGTGGTTTTTTCACTGTACCTCCAGTTCTCTTTGCAGAACAGACAATCCCAACATCTCTCTGATCAAAATATCCTCCACAGTTATATCTAATAGCTTATAGTTCCTTTTTTCCTGTTGACATACAACAATGCGACAAAGTCACATGATAGCCAGCTCTTGCAGTTAGTTTCGTGAGAAAGTAGATCTCTCCTCATGCAAACTGCATGACTAGGTGGGATTCGAACCCCAACCCCAGAAGTGCGGGACAAACATGCTAAACACTAAGCCACTGCACCCCCCCTCTTTTCAATCCAATACCAAGTAACAGCAAGATCCCAAAAATCAGTTCTTAAGTCTCATGTCTGTGTTTCTGTCTGTGTTCTGCTCACTTTCTTATGGTCGTCTATGGCTAGGTCTGCTTTACCGTTTAACCCCAACTGGAATAATTTTTTAAAAATAAATAAACACACACCCATAGCATTTACTTCAACTGCGGTGCTTCAGGACTCAACAAGAAATGATCCACATACTGCAGGACTCATCAGAGGCATGTTTGCTCAATATTCAAACACACCCATTACAGCAATACACGTGGACACAAACAACAGGATAGTGAGGTAATCACACATCGGGCCATGCACACAAACACCCAAAACATGCCTTAGCCACATAGCCCAAACACACACACACACACACACACACACACACACACACACACACCTGTCTCCGTATCGCAGTGACTGAAGGTGGGGAGGCGTTTTCTTCAAACTTGGCCAACAGCCGGGATGCCATTGATTTGACTCGGCTTTGGTTGCCACCGGCAACAGTTGCCATGCTCGATTCTGATCCAGGGCTCACTGCTGGGACGTGGTCCTCATGCCGATCTGGTGAAACCTCTTCCTGTTGTGATGAAATGTTTTAATTCACCACCAAAACAACAACAACAACAACAAGAACAACAACATAATAATAATAATAAACAATAAACAGTGCAATAAAAAATAACTCACGTCATCCGACTGTCCAGCTTGACTTGTCCTTCTTCTCTTTCCAACTCCATCAGCAGCCTTCTCTTTCTTATCCTACAGATACATGTGTGTTACACAGGTCTTTGTTCATTACTTGGTACGTGCCTGCATGTGTGTTTGTGTGTGTGTGTGTGTGTGTGTGTGTGTGCGTGTGTGTGTGTGTGTGTGTGTGTGTGTGTGTGTGTGTGTGTGTAAACTACCTTGGGGTTACGTTTACGGGACAAACTCTGTCCAAGCTTGTTGAGTAAAGACAGTGGAGACTTGGTACTAGACATCAAAGCTGCTCTCTCCTCAGCACTCAGACTCTCTGAAAGAACAGAATAGACAGTTAAAGCCACACACAATCACAGAATTATTAGCACGCTTCAAGAGAATATCGAAATAAACATTAGGCTCAATGATTCACGGGGTGCACTCAAACATCTGGCTAAAGATTCATGATTCAAACATTTTCGCTTTTCTCTAACAAAATCATTTACCTCTACAACAGGAAGAGGCACAGAGCTGTTTAATACTGTATGTTTAAGCTGAAGATATGACTCAATGCATGTTATGTATTAATTTTTGCATGCCAATATTTATGGAGTTGACTTCATAGGATCACCGTTCCTTTCAATTTTCAGTGACGACTGAGAGACAGAAATACATATAACCAAAGCAGACAGCATGTTTTATCCTTTTGACTGGTGATGTCATGTTGATTCTCCTCACCACTGGGTGGCGCTGTGTCTTTGAGGAGATCGTGAAGCTGGCTGAGGTACATGACCATGCAGAGCGAGTCGCTCTCGTCCAGCTCACTCATCTCCTGGCCTGTCATGATGGGCGAGATCCCCAACTCCCTCTCAGCTACGTCCAGGGCCAACTGGTTGTTCAGTTCAGCCTCGCTCTCATCCAGAGAGTCGAAATCACTACAACAGCAAATACCGAACCCGAAAACATCTGAATCTGGAAGTTCAAAATCCATGGAAAGGTTTATAGACAAAGACATGTATAAGGACCAACTCACATGAGGTCAGGTCTGTATCTGTGTAGGAGAGCGCAGAGTGCCAGGCCGCTCTTCCAGGATGTGGTGAGGTCCGTCACGCACACACTCCTGTAGCCCTGCGTCTGATCTTGGCACCAACTCAGCAGCTTACTCGAACGAGCTGTGGAGTCTGTGTGCACATCGGGGTAATTATAGTTAACTAAAGCAAATAATAAAAGTAGAAAAACATCTTCGTAAACTGAAATACCAGTGTGCTGTTAAAGGAAAATAGTCTACGATGGGGTGGTGTGATGCATCCAGATGTGAGTCCGAGTTACTCCTATAACAACATGTCCTGGCTTACAACACAGCAATTTGATAACAATTATAGTTTTTATTTAATAAAGGAGGGGCACAGTGGCTTAGTGGCTCGCTGCACACTGCGTGGAGGCAGGATTCGAACCCCCACCCCCTGGTGCTTCGTGAGTTTCCTCCGGGTCTTCCGGCTTCCTCCCCCAGTCCAAAGACATGCATTGTAGGCTGATTGTCATCAATAAATTGTCCATAGTGTGTGAATTTGTGTGCGATTGCGCCCCGCGATGGGTTGGCGCCCCGTCCAGAATGTCCCTCACCTTGTTCCCTGGTATATGCTCCAGGCTCCCTCGCACCCAACTGTAGGATAAGCTCTATGGATACTGGATGGCTGGATGGATGGATTTAATAAAGAATGGTACAGAATGGTTTATTTTATTACATTTTTATTATTTCTATTTTGTTATTTTTATCTTATATTTAGTGTGGAACACAAGCTCTCACAAGCTTCTCTTTTTGCTCTGCCTTGAAGGTAATAAGATAAAAAAAAAATGTTACCGAGAAACCACACTTTCTTGTGATGGAAAACTTACTGACTGTTACAAAGCACCGACACTGGAGACTCCTTCCATAAAATCTTAAATAAACATCTCCTCATGGAAAACTTAGCAACTTTATCGACAATTACATTAATCCAATCATGTTGTGCGTCAGTCTGAATCCTGAGTCCTTCTGAATAATTCTGCTGTTACTATAGAAACGATAACGTATTAAACCAAGCGCATTAATATAAACCTCTAGCCGGAAATACTGTCAGAGCTGCAGTTATAGAATATTAATCAACACCTTCTGACCAATCAAATTTGAGAATTTACAGCAATGTGGTACATAATTAAATAAAAAAAACAAACAGGAACAAAATAAAAACTAGAATATTGCTTCTGAATGTGGCAAAAATGAGGAAAAGTGAGGAAAAGTAAGTCCCCATAAACCATACAGTGGTTACTGGATGTCCTGATAAACATGCAATACTTGAATCTGTGTGTTTTCCTGAATGGGAGTGTGTGTGTGTGTGTGTGTGTGTGTGTGTGTGTGTGTGTGTGTGTGTGTGTGTGTGTGTGTGGGGAATTCACGTCTTAGTTAGTTTCCATTTTTCCACAAAATGCTTGTGTGCTTCCAGAGGTAGAAAGAGAATAAGGCTCTGATATAGCATGTATTTAAGACACAAAACATATGTACACAAGAACTAAAATCAGAACAGAACTAAAATTTAAAACTAATCTAAATTAAAACAAACAAACAAAAAAAAACAAACAAAAATCCACATTAAAATGAACTAAAACGAAATGGAATTTCAATGACATTATACTGTATATACACACACATGTACTTAATTAAAAAAAAGCATCTGTGTGTGTGTGTGTGTGTGTGTGTGTGTGTGTGTGTGTGTGTGTGTGTGTGTGTGTGTGTGTATACACACAGGTCATTTGTGTATGTATACAAGGTCATTGCTCACCTTGGTGTGGAAGTCTCGATGATGGAGAAGGTCCTATGACGACTCCCAACAGTGGCCCTTCATCTGTGTCTATGAGGTGGCAGACCTACATAATGCCATCTTCATCATCATCATCATCATTCTCATCATATGAACGACATCAAAGACAACCTGTTGTCCCTGGTCATGTTGTACATGAATCATCAGTATGAATCATGAGCAGTGACTTTCTCTCATTTCAAAATGTCTTCTGCTTTTTCCCCATGCATGTGTGAGTGGAGGTAAAACAACAGCTTATGACATCCTCTCATATACACGTCTCATCTTCCTCTCCACTTTATCCCCAGACGTCATGGAGAAAAAAAATGTGACGTGTCATGTGATACAAAAGAAAAAAATCTATAATGTTTGAATTGAATACGTTTTTTTGTCCCTTCCTCATAAAAAAGAACAAACCCTGATATATTAGACTGTTGTTTTCTTGCTATTTTTAAAGCTCATTAATTATATAACGAAATGGGAAAACATGAAATGTGATAAGTAATAGAGAGGAAGGAAAAAGAGACGGTCTGAAGCAGGCAGATATAGAACTATATTGATGAACTATATTGGTACTGTAATGTGTGTGTGTGTATAAAACCCACCTGAGATGCATTAATAGCCTGTGTGTTGAGGTTTGGGTAGCGTGTGCCAGGGTCCAGGCTGTACTGACTGTAGTTCTTACTGACGTTCTCTGGTGTGGTCTGAGGAAGCAGCCGATACACACTCTCCCTAACAGAGCGAACAGGAAAGTCATCATTCATTACCAGCATAGATATACAGTGCACCTGTTAAAGCATTCAGGCAGATTAAAAACTCGAACCTCTCAGCCAACACGTCTAAAGGTTCAAGCCTCATTCCCCAACTCCGAACCATCCACGCCGTGTCCATAGCAGCCAGGAAACCACGCGCAATGCCTGTCCCCATCGGCCAGAACGGCTACGCAGAAATAAGCAGTATACACAGAGTATATATTTAGAAAACGTAGACAACGAGCAATCAAACTTGTTAAACATTGGTCTGCACTTATATAGCGCTTTTTGTTTTTAAGATTTGTGGTTCTATAAAGCGCTTTACACTGGGTCTCATTCACCCATTCACACACACACTCACACACTAATGGTAGCAGAGCTGCCATGCAAGGCGCTCACTTGCCATCGGGAGCAACTTGGGGTTTAGTGTCTTGCCCAAGGACACTTCGGCATGTGGAGTCACGTGGGAAGGGAATCGAACCGCCAACCCTACGATAAGTGGACGACCCGCTCTACCACCTCAGCCACAGCCACCCAATAAATAAATAAGTAAATAAATAAACGTACTGAACATATTTCAACATGTTTCATATTTTGGCATTAGTTCATAAAATGCACCTTCATAAACTGCTTTCCGTTGGAAAAACCATCACAAGCAGCCATTACAATCCACAGGAGTTATGATTGAGTATGTTATTGTAACCTATAACCCATAAATAAAGAGCAGTTGTTTGCAGCTGCCCTTACCTTGGGTTGCACATGTAAATATGTCATAGTTGTAGTGTTGGAGGCATGACCATAACTGAGCAGAGAGAGTGGAGTGTTTGTTTATCTCACCTCCAGCAGACTGTCTCCCACCAACGCCACCAGCAGCCGATGTCCCCTGCGCTGCCGTACGAGCGCTGCGTTTTCCGTCGCGTACATGCACGTGAAGTCGAACATAGCCACATCCGGCTGCCCGTAGTGGTTCATGGCAAAGTCGAGAGTCGGCAGCTGGTGATTGGTGGAGAAATCCGCTGCCTCCCGTGCGTACGCCAGCAATGCATTCTGGTCTACGTTGTCCCTGGAGAGCAAAACCTCTGTGTCTGCATAATCCTGAAGGAAAATAAATAGCACAGGTGTAAACATTCATGAATGCACTCCCACTCTCTCTCTCTCACACACACACACACACACACACACATTAGATGAGAACTCACATGCAGTATGACTCCTTTCTCCAGCAGACTCTGCTTCTTAGCTGTCATGACAAAGTAATGAGTGTCATCCTTATAGTAGACGATGTTCTCCAGGTCAATACCTGTGAGAGAGACATATTACTGATAACCACCCATTCTAAAGCACAGACAAACCAAATGGATAAAAATGCTTCAAAATAGTCCTGATTTTTTGAAATAGCGTACATATCTGTTAAAAATGAAACTCTCAGACAAAAGGGTTCCTCATATCTCTGGTTCTTGGCTTCCTGAAAGTGCTTACCTTGTAACTTGCTCTGTTCTAGGGTGCTACATAACAGTCCCTCCAGGATTTTGCGATCGCAGTAATGAACGCAAAATCAAGCAATCTCCACAACATTCAGAGGATCTTGCAAGTTTTCAGAATTACTGTAGATTTTCCACAGATTTGGGCCAAGACGAGTCATGTGACATCATCACAACGCACGTTCAGCTAAAGCCCACTTCAATTCACGTGCGTCGAACATGAGTACAGCTAAAAGGTCTCGTTTACCAACAAACATCACTGTGAAAGTGATGATCTCATACAATCGCAATTTCAATGTCACCAATTCGAGTAGTTTTCCGCAAAAAAATCACAAAAAAACCTCCGCGAAATCCTGAACGAACTGAAAGAAATTGTATGGGTTCCCCCAGACGGACAAACCAAAGAATGGTTAAGCGTCCCATGTGGCGTCTTATTTCTTAGAGCCTACATTTTAAAGATTATACTTTTAGACGAAAAAGTTTCAGCACAAGTTCTTAGCATGGTTAAGGATTCTTGAAAAGATTTACTTTGTAACTTGCTCTTATAGCTCTGTCGTAGGGTTCTACATAGCACCTTTATGGGTTCCCCCGGAGCGACAAACCAAAGAACACATAAGATTTCTGTGCAGCTACATAACTTTTTATGTTAAATATGTGTACTTGTTGAAGATGACACTTTTAAACAAAATGGTTCTTTGAAAGTGTTTAGTTTGCGACTTGCTCTAGTAAGGAATCCCTTCATTATAAGGTTCTACATAGAACATTTCAGGGTTTGTCCAAAAAGGTATTAGATGGCAGAATTCTCAGACATAAGGGTTTCTTGAGGGTTTTTGTATGGTTAGGTGTTCTAAACGTCCTAAAATTGTTCAAATTGTGATCATCTCTGATAGGGAAACCCTTTCTCATTGGGTGATAGATAGATCCTTTAATGGTTCCCCCAAAAATATAAACCAAAAAACACTTCAGGGTTCTACATGGCACTTTTTTTCTAAGCATGTTACAACTCTACTCTTTTAGCTAACAAAATGTTCTTGGATTCTTAATGGGGTTCTCTTTGTAACCAACCTAGAAACCCTTTGTTGGACTGTAGTATGGTTCTCCAAATAATTTTAAGGGTTCCCCCAGAAGGACAAACTAAAGCAACCTTTAAGGTCCTAGATTTAACCTTATCTACTCTTTACTTCCACTTGCACTCGCTATTATATGTAAGTAATATCGGTATAAAATTGAATGTAATAACATCAGTATAATATCGAATGTAAATCTTATAATCTTTTAAATAATAACAAGACATTTCAGTGCTGCACTTTCACAACATTTTGAATATTATAACACCAATAAATGTTAGCAGAGAATACTACTTTGTTTAATGTTATGGTAAATATTGTATTTTTCAATACCGGTGGCACTACGCAGCTCCTGGAAGAACCTCTGGTTGAAAATAAAGGCCACGCCGCTGATCTCCTCCACCTTGGCCTCTGCTGTGGTGTTACGGTTGATGAAATTTGCAGTAATGGCGATGGCCAGCTTTCCCCGGAACTCTTTCCTACGAAATCCTAATGGACAAACAGCAAGACTGAGCTTTCCCTTCATCAAATAAACAAGAGACAGCACTAAATACCAAATGGCACCAAATAGAAAAGCATAAAAAGGAAAAGGGAGCAGTATACTATGCTTAAGAGAAGTGCAGAATAAAAAAAAAAAACAAGTCCGAATTGAGGAACTGTGATTTCAACCTTGGGTTGTGAAATGCAGCTGAATGTGCGAGAAATATGTTTCGTCATACAGTCACAGATTTGTCAAGGCTGCAGACTAAACACACTTAAAAGCGTATGATGTCTGGCAGAAACCAAAGTGGATATAAGCCTTTGTACACATCCAACGTGACCACAAATATGATTAAACCCATTTCCGTCTGTATGCAATGTGACATCTTTCGAAAGACAGAAATATTCAGGTGATCCTGCCTTATGTTCTTGGTCATATTTTAGTATATATGCAGATTGTCCTCTTGAACAAAAAGGCACGTTATTGCCTGAAGAACTTCATTTACTTATGATTATGGACTGTAGGTATACAAATGTGGACCATTACGGACTGAAAATATATGATTAAAAATGTTCATGGACTGTAGGTATAAGATTATGGTCAATTACAGGGTTTGGAGCATACTATTATAGACAATTATGGATTAATTATGGATGATGGTGCAGTGTAGGTATACAATTATTGACTGTGTATAGAATGATTATGTCTATGATTATGGATGATTACAGACTGTAGGTATATGGCTGTATATTGATGTCTATTGTCTGTAAATATACAATTATAGATGAATATTGACTGTATGTATATGTTTATGGACTATAGGTATTCAATTAGGGACTGTAGACATGTTATTATGGATAGGTATACAATTAATCCTCTTTGAAACCTGCCAAGTTGTCCAGGACTGGCCGTCCCAGACCTGCATTGGAGGCATGCCAGGAAAAAAGCCTTTGCGGTCTAAAAAGAACATTAGAGCAAGACTACAGTTTGCCAATGAGCATATAGGCAAAGACCAGGGCTTTTGGAATAATGTGCCCTGGACAGACGAATCAAAGATGGAGTTGTTTGGCCACAGTAACAGCAGACATGTTTGGTGCAGACCAAAGACAGCTTTTCAGGAGAAGCACCTCATACCAACTGTGAAGCACGGTGGTGGAAATGTTATGGATTGGGGTTGCTTTGCTGCCTCAGGGACTGGACAGCTTGCATGCATTGATTCAGCTATGAATTCTGCATCATATCAAAGAGTGCTTGAAGATAATGTCAGGCCATCTATACGAAAGTTGAACCAAAAGTGGACCTTTCAACAGGATACTGACCCTAAGCACTGGGATGCACATAACTGTATATGTGAATATGGACTATTATTGACAAGAGCTATACAGCTATGGAAATATACTATATACACTATATCGTTTCTTCTATCTTTTGTTAGTAAGTTGGGGTCAGAGCACAGATCCAGCCATCAGCACTCCTGGAGCAGAGAGTTAAGGGGTTAAGGGCCTTGAAGGCTTGGAGGTGCCGGGGGCTTGAACCCGTGACACATGATTACGGACTGCTGGTATACAATTCTGGATGATTAATGACTATAAGTATATGCAATACGTTTATGGATTATTATGAACTGAACTTATGCAATTATTGACTGTAGATGGATTATCATGGACATTATGAACTGTAAGTATATGATTCTAGATGATTAATGACTACGAGTATATGTAATATGTAATTATGGATGATTATGGAATGTAGGTACACGATTATGAGCTTTAAGTATACAATTATGAACTGTACAATTTAAACAATGGCCACATGTTGTTAGTTTGTCAGCCTATATGAATAACAGCCATATGGCTAGGTAAATGCAAGTTATTACCTGGTAAGGTGTTCCTCCTGCCGTCTGCTCCAACAACCACATTGAACTGCAGTTCACTCACTGGATGTGCAGGGGGATGGACCTCAGCACTCCAGCCAATACCTGCACAGAACACAGGTCCAAGAGCCTATCAATCAGGGCTAAAGTTTATTATCTTTACAACCTCTTTTCCAGCTCTATGGTTCTATATAGCATTGTTGAGTTCCTGATGATCCACTGGTTTGTCCCTCTGGGGGAATTCTTAAGGTTTTTTAAGTAGAATCCTACAACAGAGCTCTGTTTAGAAGGCCAGACCTAGAACTATTCACTCTTTTTTAAGAATGTAGGATCAAATAGTTGCCACATCATGCTATCCCATGCTATCACAGACTTAAGTGAATGATTAAGGTCACTTTTTCCAAATGTGTTTGTGCTAAATGAGGATTAGGAACTATCTAATAAAAGCCACAATGACGAGAGTCACACAGTGAGTCAGCGACGTCAATCTGGTCCCGTGTATGTAATAATTACGCAGTAGTTGTAGCCTTTGCTTCCCTTTCTGGTGAATTGAGGAAATGTAGCTTCAACTAGAAAAGGATATAATGTACAATACATATACAGCATTACTCTTCCTCAATGACGTGCAGAAAACACTCTTCATTGCATTGCTGCATAGCTCAGTTTCAGAGGTAGTTCTGATATGTTGTTGCTTTTCAGCGTAGCACGACTTCACCACGCGGATGAAAGTGAAATGCAGTGATAGGACATGAATTATATTCCGTTCCGACATAAAATCAGCATTTAAAAAAAAAAAAAAAAATCCCCTGCTGAAGAGATCAAACAACATAAGAACAGTGCAATGAAGCTTTTGCTTTTCAGTGTGGTACGTTTTCTGTACAAATCCTTTTTCACTCTCATACTGGTTATTTACAAGTAACTTTGTAGATACTGTAGAGACACACATCAGTTGGTCTTTGGACAGGACATCTGAGAGTGAGAAGACAGCCCAAGCTAAGAGTGTGCCATGAAAGCGGAAGGACGGAGAAGACACTGGGTGATGTAAATGTAAAATCTCAGTGAATAACTGTGGAATTAAGCTTCACAACAGCTTCGTTGCATTAAATATGGTTAAGTAACCGAGCTGAGGAAACCATGTTGCACGCTGTTGCTGTGACAAACTGTATGTAGGTGGAATTGCCAATGTAATGCAATCTCACAGGGCAGGCTTCTAGCTTTTATTAGGGAGTCTGATACTTATCATCACTAACTGTGGCCAGGTAATAGCCTAATTTCACAGGAAGAGGCTAAAAGTGCAAACAACAAAGCCACATTTATGAGCCACTGCTTCCCGACATGATACAGTGAACATTTTTTAAAATGATATGTGACTATATCTCGCTCATTCGCTGATGAATGGAAGTGTGTACACACAGAAGTGTGAATAGTCAATCAAATCCAAACGTTCTGAAGCCGGTTGCCAGCTCTGTAAGCCGTGGGCATGGAATCAGAGGTCAAGATGATTTAAATATTTACTCTCCATGAACAGTACAGCTCAACTCTAAAATGGAAACGAGAACAAAACATTTATTAGCTGTGATCTTACTTTGGTGCGCTTGGTTCTCCGGAGGCTCCCTCAGACTCCTGAACTCCACATTCACATGAACCTCCACACCCAGGAGCAGAGCCACCTTCAGCAGGATGAGCTGCAGCTGACGAATACCTTTACACACAAATATGACTGTATTCAGTCTTATGCAGAGGAACAAACTGAAGTATACACTGTACTTTCGCCTTTTTCGTACTTTCTACTTTCTACTTACTCAATCGCAGTTTTCCAAAAAACATTGTAAAGAAATGGCGAAAGAGAGTGTTGTGTGCAATGTGATGCTTGCTCTACCAATTAACAATGGCCTTTAGACTTAGACCGGATTGATTACTCTATAATTTACATGTTTTTGGAAGACAGAAGGAGATTTCCTTTTCGCATCCGACTTCAAACAGTGTCCTGTGATGGACCGGCGTTACTTCCAGGGTGTATTCGATTGTTTGTAAATAAATCTAAGATTATTAAGCCTTTTTCTAGATTGTTTTTTCCTCATTTCAAGCTTAAAATTGTCTTCTTCTATTGGTCGATCATTTTGCTACATTGAAGCATTTATTTCTAGAAAGAAACAAAATTATCTGCTAATAGAATAAGAATTTTAAGCTTGAAATGTATAATGTAAATATATCTTTAAAAAACAGACTTAATGGCCTTATATTTGTTATATAATCATTTATTTCATAATGAGAAATTTTAAATAACTTTTTCTTTATTCAATTTATCTTCCGGCCGAGATAAGATATAATTATCGAAATATCGTTTGTTTGTTTTTTGCAGTGTGAACGATCTATTGAGGTTGGATTGAGCGCCTGATATTCAAAAATAATGTCTAAAAAAAAAGCACAGTGACCTGTAACATCTACTGCTACAAAAATCCATCTGTTCTCAGATCATTTTTTTATATATATATATATATATATAGTTTGCACTGAGACAGCTAGGTATTACACTGCAAACATTTAAACCTTGAATATTAGGCAGGATTATCTGACATTTCTTATAATGAGATAGATTATTAGGGCTATTTCTAGACATTTATTTAAAAAAAAAATATTCAAGCTTATGCGTCTTTCAAGAACTATATAAATGCTTGAAATGAGCAAAAGCATCTGCTAATAGAAACGGACTAGGACCTTTCACAATTGATGTAACAGACTCAGTAGACCAGTAATGATCCATGCAAAGAGTTAATTAAAACACAATCTAAAATTTAGGACATTAACCAAGGAATCGTCAAACACAGTAATGGTACTAATCATCAAAACACTGGGGCGTTCAGAAAGTAGTGAAACGAGATAGTGAAACAGCCGAGACACAGATATGGCAATCTAGTGAACAGGAAACTTCACAATGCAAGTTTGAAAACCACATGCTAATATAGAACAGAACCAGGGAGTAAACAGGAATATAGATAGATAGATAGATAGA
Organism: Ictalurus punctatus; assembly: GCF_001660625.3. NCBI lineage: Eukaryota > Metazoa > Chordata > Actinopteri > Siluriformes > Ictaluridae > Ictalurus > Ictalurus punctatus. The sequence goes on along the minus strand of NC_030434.2, from coordinate 20,736,492 downwards.
TAGATAGATAGATAGATAGATAGATAGATAGACGTAGATAAACCTATCTATATGCGAGATATTTTTCTAAGATATAATTTATTATGGTGACTTTTATATATTGTCAGCTGTATCTAGCTGGTTATTGTGGAATGATTAGCAATGTAGTGGAAGTTAAAGTTTACTCACGTTCCTCATCAAAAGGCTGCTAATTTGCTGTTAGAGACCAAACTGAATTTCAGGTGCAGACTTTCATATTTTTGATTTCGTCTGTGACGTTGTTATGCACTTTTACCTTCGTACTTTGAGTAAATGCACGAGTTTGTACTTTAACATGAGTGAAATGATTGTGGCTTTACTTTAAGAGTTTGCATTTTTACTTGTGTAGGGAATCTGTGCTTTATGCGATTGTATCACATCAGCTCACAGTGAAACAAACACACCCACACACAGATAAAAACACACAGTCAGTAATAATGGAACAACAGATAGTGTTCATAGGCTTCACTCACTAATATGATCGATGGCCCCTGCACAGAACTTTCCATAGAGCTTCTTGGCTCCGAGGCCACGCAGATCCTGGATGGTACACGGCCACAGATGGAGGACGTTGTTCCGGGAGAAAGTGTCCCTCTTTTCCACCAGCACCACCCTCGCACCCAGAAAACTCAACTCGATAGCCGTGCGAAGCCCACACGGTCCTGCGCCTATTATCAGACACTAACAATCACAGAAAACACACATCTCTAATCCACACACACACACATAAAGCACACTGACTCTACACATTAATGTTATCTTTGCTTATGTGAATTTTACATAACATCATAATTTTACAACTTTTCTTTAAACATTTTGTCCAGTTTAGTGTGTGCGTGGTTGTTTACTGTAGTGTTAGAACAAGCATGGCCTCTCTGGTACTCTTTCTGGCTGGCTCGTTTGTCCAGCTTGGCCCACAGAGCTTTGGCTCTCCAGTAGTGCAGTCTGGACCTCAGGGTCTTGTAGAAGAGTGGATTGTCTCCTGGCTGCAGGTGGAGCTCAGAGCAGAGCTCCTGAAACGCCCGCAGGGTCTCCCTGCACGTCGACGCCTGCACAAATCTGTCAAAGAAGGTGTAGGGGCTGCACCCCTCCCCCACCACCTGCCCATCACCCATCTCATCCCAACGTGATCCCAACACACCTGAGGGAGAGAGAAAAAAGACAGAGGGGAAGTGTGGAGGTAGTGAGAGAGGCCTATAGACGGCTGTACTGGGGACAGATTCATTAATGTAAGGGCGAGTTTGTTACTCTGTGATAAAATTAGGGGTGAAGTACATCTTGCTATAATTTCACAACCAATGCGTAGGCAAGGTTACAGTAGCTGAAAGCACAGGTAAGGAATAACACACATGAGGGTATTCTGCAATAGGAAAATAATCAGTGACGTAATGGTGAGTCACAACTCTGAAGTTGATTACTTTCCTATAACAGCACATCCTAAAGTATATACCACAGCATTTCCCACCTGTTACAAATTTAAATTTATTAAAGAACACATCATAATTTTTATCAGTTTATAGTTACATTTAATGTACACAATACAACCGAGTTCCTGTTTATCATTTATGTTATAGCAGAGGCTACACAGGGTCGCAGGGAACGTGGAGCCTATCCCAGGGGACTCTGGGGACAAGGAGGGGGACACCCTGGATGGGGTGACAACTCATTGCAGGGTACAATCGGACACACACTCACACATCCATTCAGGCACTTCGGACAATTTAGAGACGCCAATCAGCTTACAACGCATGTTTTTGGACTGGGGGAGGAAACCGGAGTACCCGGAGGAAACCCCCGAAGCACAGGGAGAAGATGCAAACTCTGTGCACGCAGGGCGGTGGTGGGAATCCAACCCCTAACCCTGGAGGTGCGAGGCTAACCACTAAACCCCCGTGCTCCCCGTCCGAGATCCTCATTAGCGTGAAATCTCAAGAACGAATGTTTGGATGCTTGTTGGATTTATTTGGAATTCTGATTGAAACCAGCAGATGAACCGATTCAATTTTGGAATTGATCCAAACAGGTTACAGCAAGGTCAAATGCCTGAAAGTTTTTCTTCCTTCATGGTTGTCATACAGAAGTGAACTCAAGTCCCCTTTTCTGTCTTCTAAGATTTTTGGTCTGTCCATCAGTCTGTCTGTCCGACAGGAGGAAATTCTTATTAGTGCAATATCTCAAATACACACTAACCGTCCTATTCAAAGCATATGATTGGTCAGGAAACGGTTTTACTTCATCTGAACATTGTGTTTACTCTTCTGAGGATCAGCAGTTTCTTCTCCTGAAATGGTTCATCTTTACACGTACGTATGCTAGTCAGCATAAAACACTCATCATAAACCGGCCATGTCACTCTCGAAATGAGATGTGGATAAAATTTGATAAAATTAGGTTTAATCTTTAACCATTCGTAAATGTATGAATATGGAATTTGTAGGTAAGGAATAACACAGACATACAGTACACACAGACATGCACAGACACACACAGACACACACACACAGATATACACAGATACAGACACAGAAACAGGGACAGGCATACAGTACACACAGACATGCACAGACACACACACACACAGATATACACAGATACACACACAGAAACAGGGACAGGCATACAGTACACACAGACATGCACAGACACACACACACAGATATACACATATACACAGATACAGACACAGAAACGGGGACAGACATACAGTAGACAGAGACATTGGTAGACAAACACAGATAGAAACAGACAAATATAGACATACACAGACACACACACACAGACATGCACAGACACGCACAGACACGGACACACACAGACATGCATAAACACGCACAGACACAAACACAGACAGAAACAGACAAATATAGACATACACAGACACACACAGACATGCATAGACACCCACAGACACAGACATACACAGACACAGATACACGTAGACACAGTCACACACAGATACGTACTCACAGTTACAGACACAGATATAGACATACACAGATCCGGCCCACACACACACTCAGATACAGACACACACACAGATACATACACACACAGATACAGACACAGACACGCACAGATACAGACACAGACACACACACACACACACACACACACACACACACACACACACACACACACACACACACAGACACACACACAGATACATACAAACACAGATACAGACACAGACATGCACAGATACAGATACAGACACAGACACACACAGATACATACACACACAGATACAGACACAGACACGCACAGATACAGATACAGACACACACAGATACAGACACAGATACAGACACACAGATACAGAAACACATACACAGACACAAACAGATAGTCACAGACACACATACATACAGATACAGACACACAGACACAGACACACACACAGATACAGACACACACACAGATACAGACACGCACAGATACAGACACAGACACACACACACAGATACAGACACAGACAGAGACACAGACACACACAGACAGACACAGACACACACACACAGATACAGACACAGACATACACACAGATACAGACACAGACAGACACAGACACACACACACACACACACACACACAGATACAGACACAGACACATACACAGATACATACACACACAGATGCAGACACAGATACAGACACACACAGACACACACACATACACAGATACAGACACACACACAGATACAGACACAGACAGACACAGACACACACACACACACACACACACACACACACACAGATACAGACAGAGACACATACACAGATACATACACACATACACAGAGAAACACCTAGAAACAGGGACAGACATACACTACACAGAGACACAGAAAGACATACACAAATACACACAGAGACACACTGCCTCTCTCTCTCACACACTCACACACACACACTCACACACACACACACACACACACACACACACACACACACACACTTTGAGAGCTTTGAGCTGGGATTACCTGAATGGACCTGACCAGAGGTTAAAGCTACAGTCTGTCCTGAGTGTCTAAACCTAAAAATACTGCAGTGTGCAGAAACATGCACATCACAGCAAAGTCAGTGCGCTTCATGAATGATTAATAATCTGAATTCTTAGTTAATCTGTCACTCCACTGATTATCCACCTGCCTCGTCTTAGTCAAGTGTGTGTGACTGACAGCGTGCTGGATTTAAAGCAGTGCTGCAGAATGGATCAATATCTCATCTTGCTGAGATCTCCATGGACTAGACACTACTCAAATGATGAGTGTACACACACACTCACACACACACACATACACACACACACACAGAGCTCATGTTAATACAGCATGTATGGATGCTCACAGACCCAAAACCACATCATTACCTCATCTGAAGTCTTCTGCAGAAGCAGGTTGTGTCTGTTACATATTCAGCCATGACATATTTAGAGCACTGCTGTCTCCTGATATAACACAGATCCACGAAGAACCTCGTTTAAAACTCATCAGCTCTCAACGTGAGCAAAAACACCACACAGGACCACTCACGCACACACACACACACACACACACACACACACACACGTCCCATACACACACACTGTACATACATGGCACACATATACTCTATGATCACACCAAAACAGAGATGATTCTATCAGATTATAAAGAATACTCACAGTGCCGGGTCACTGCAGCACACACATGCTGCTGACATCCGATCTCATTCTCCTTCGCTCCGTCTTACTTTCTGTCTCACTCCTTCACTTCTGTCTTACTTTCTGTCTCACTCCCTCTGGCACGTTGCCAGATTTATTTCACCGCTATTGCAGCTCCATTTCCTTCAAGACCATCCGAGAGAGAGCTGCAGTGCAGAAACTGGGACTGCTCCGTCACTGCCTCACACACACACACACACACACACACACACACAGCGGCTCTGTCCTCTTTCTCTCTCCCTGGCAAGGTCAGAGAAGGATCTACCAGGCACTTACTGACTCCTACACAACCGGCACCTGCTGACTCCAGCGTCACACACACACACACACACGCACACACACACACACTCAGTACGTTTACATGGACAATAATAATCCGATATTGACCAGATTAAGACAATACTCTGATTAAGAAACTAGAGGCAGTACATAAACACTTCAGGAACACCACTTCCAACCACCTCACCTGTACTGTACTGCAACGGGCCTTGATCTGCGATATAAAGACGCGTTCTTTCCTGACACGAACGACACACTCACGAAATGCTAGTTATCATATCAGATCACCTTTATTGATCTGATGTTGATCCGATAGTTTGTAACCAACAGAATTTAACTAAAAAAAAAAAAAAACTTAAATATTTTTAAGAAGAAAAAGAAAAAAACTTGCCAGTGTGCACACCCCTTAACTAATACTTAGTTAAAGCACCTTTTGCTTGTGATACAGCACTCAGCTTTTTTTGTGTAAGAGTCTACCAATTTAGCACATCTTGATTTGGCGATTTTATTCTGTTCTTCCTTGCATAAATGCTCCCGATAGATCAAATTGTGAGGGGATGGATATGGGCTAGATCTGGGCTCTGACTGGGCCATTCCGAAAAAAAATGTTATCTTCTTCTGAAGCCATTCCTTTGATAACTTGGATTTGTGCTTTGGGTTGTTATTGTGCTTCATCTTCAATTGTCTAACTTTATTATTTCTTTCATGTAGCAAGCCTCAGCTTCAATGCAGTGGACAGCGAGAAGTGTCTTTTTTTGAGGCTGGACTGTTGGTTTGGTGAAGGACCAGCCAGCAGTTTCGGTGGATGAGGAAGAAGAGCTTGAAGGAATTGGATACTGGCACCGCCCATGTATGTTGTATATCTTTTATTGCTATAATGTTTGACGTAGGCCTTCAAACTAAATCCTAAATGCATCAAATAATTGTGTCAAATAATCTCTACTTAAAGTTCATAATATGCTACAATTGATTTCCTTCATACAGAATGCCTCATTTGCAACACAGTGTACGGTGAGGATGACCCTTTCGCATGCTATTTGTGTGGCTGTCCTGGAAGCTCATTGTCGTCTTCCAGCAGCTGTGGAGCTTCTGGAAGATCATCGCCGTCTCAGAATGAGGATTCTGAAGAGGAGGTTGACTCTGATATGATAGGAGCTGGTGATGCGAACTCTATCCCTGATAAACCCAGCAATAGGGATAGAGAATTATGTTCCTCTAGCACCTTCTCAATTCAGCATGGTAGCACCCGCAGGAACACTGGTACAACAAATCTTATCCACAATCGACACTGGGAGAGTGACTATGAGGATGAGGTAGGAGCCAGCAGCAGCAGCAAACAGGTTGCAAAAAAACCTAAGGTTGACTCTTCAGATTTGGCCTCTCATATCAGCAAGCCAGTGCTAGTGGGAAGAGAGGGGTAATAAAGGCAGGTAAGTCTAACTCTCCACTCAAGAACTGCAAGGGACACCAGGACAGTGATTTTGAGGATGAAGAGGTAGCCAACAGAAGCCAACAGCCTGCAAAAAAAACCTAAGGTTGGCTCTTCAGATTTGGCTAGTGGGAAGAGTGTGGTAACAAATCTTAAGGCAGGTGTGTCTAAAGTAGAAAATATGTTAAACGTTTTACACATATGCTAAGAACAGCGTATAGTACGCGTGACGCAAGTTTCGTCATCAGCAAAGTACACACGTACCGTACGTACCAGCAATCGGTTATCTGTGCCGATTAATTTCGAAAAACCGATCAATTGGTCATCCTTCTTTGCAGGACACCACAAGGGCATGCACAGAAATGCTGCACAGATAGCCAATCCCGAGCTCACGATCGAACTTGGACCCTGTAGTTGTGAGGCAGCATCTACGCCACTAGGAATACAAAAATTAGTGAGCATGTTGTCTATGCAAAAATGAATGTAATCAGTATGTTTACATGGACAAGAATAATCTGATATTAACCCAATTAAGACAATACTCTGAATAAGAAACTAGCATGTAAACAGCGATTATTGAGTACCTTAATCCGGCTAAAGTCATACTCGAAGTAAACACAAATCGAATTAAGACGTGTGGAATATTCATGTTCTATTTAATTTCTACTGACTGCCAGAGGCGGTGCTTTTAGCACCTGGATGTCCATCATGTGTACGTACAGGTCAAGTGTTTATATCAACAAAGTCACCTGTGACCCTTGTGACGTGTACCTTTTGCCCCGGTACTAAAGGCACGTTCACCCCGGAAATGACCTCTTGTTATCTTCTCATGTTGGTAAGCAGGTTTCAGGAGTTCAGGCACTGCTGGTAGACTTGTAACATGAAGTAGGGTTGGAGCTACCAACTTTCGTATTCCAAAGACTGCAGTTAGCCTTTTTTGTGATTATTTAACTTCATTGTCGGTAGGACAGCCTACACAACGCCCATGATTGGGGTTGATTGAAACGGGTGATTGCTTTCGTCCCCGTGATTTAGTTTGTGAATTTATTTAATTATTGGCTACAGTGTGAGCGTGTTCGCTCTTAACTGCACCATATTGCATCACAGTGGATAGTTATCATAGAGGGATCATTTCGCAATATTGCTATTGTTTAATTCTCATAATTGACTCGTTGTAGTACAAGAGGCTACACAACGCATCCTGAAGGGGGTGATCAAAACAGGTGATTGTTTTTTGTCCCTGTGATTTAGTTTGTGGAACCCTGCAGGAGAGCCCTCCATGCTCTCCCTGTTATTCCTGGGGAACTGTTTGGCCAGGCTGCACAGCAAGCCCTGAAGCGCAGCCTACAGATTACACAGGCCAGACAACTGTTTGCTAGTCTACGTCATGAACACCCCGCTAGACAGAGACCCTCTAGGGCAACAAATACAGTTCAGTACATACCACAGGGGATTTCCCAGTCGAGAGCACAATGCCCAGAAAGGTTTCATCAGCCAACCCCCACCCAGCCCCCTTGCTTGGCACAGCGAGGCCAGACTTCAGGCCGTCGCCCCTCCAGAAATTATAAGGGGCGAACTAGTAGACAATGACTATACCGCTCACCATCCTGTAGCTCAGGTGCTGGGAAGCGCTTACGTCAGACCCCTGGGTAGTATCAACCCTGTCACAGGGCTACAACATTCAATTCAGACGTCGACCACCGAGGTTCCAGGGAGTCAAATTCACCTTAGTCAAGGGCCCAAACAAGGCTCTGGCCCTATGCCAGGAGGTCTGGGTTCTCCTGAAGAAGGCTGCCATTGAGCAAAGAAAGTTGGCGGATTTTGCCCCATACTGGATTTAAGACCTCTGAACACACACCTCAAGGATTTCAAGATCCAAATGCTATGTACAGTGTGCATGCTGCAAGGCATCAGGCAGAACGATTGGTTTACAATCATCGACCTGAAAGACGCATATTTTCATGCTCCAATCGTGCCCCAGCACAGGCAATTTCTCCGTTTCGCCTCCGAGGGAAGGGCTTACCAGTTTTGTGTGCTTCTGTTCGAGATTTCACTGGTGCCTTCACCACGTGTGTAGCAGCGGCACGGTCTCCATTACAGGCCAGGGGGATTCAAATTTTCCCGTACCTGGATGACGTACCTGGTTGATCTGTTCCCAGTCAAGGGTATATGCCCTCAGAGAATCAGCATTGCTGGTCTCCCATGTTACCAAGCTAGGGCTTACAGTGAATTTTGGAAAGAGCTCTCTGATGCCCAGTCAGTGAAGCCTGTTTATTGGCATCCAGTTGGACTCACGGTTGATGATGGCAACCCCCTCTAAACGGCGAGTCAACAACATCCTCCAGCTCATCAGTCACTTCAGTAGAGGCAGGGCTCTGGTCCTCAAGGCATTTCTGTCAGGCAGGGCCCTCGCTTGTTTCTCAGTATGCTAAATTGCAGAAAAACGATCCCGACCTGGACCCTGCCCCACCGCGATGCCTACAGCCAGTAAGGAGTGAGGAACCTGCACTTTCAGAGGCACCCCCTCACAATGAAGTGGCCCAGCCTATGCCACTCTATCCGAACATGTCAGAACTGAGCCACAAACCCCCACTGAAATATGCTCCGGCCGTCCTATTTTCACCAGTGGCGTTACACACGAGATCCCAAGTGCAGGGACCAACAACATTACTGCCTGAGGGCTTCAGACCAACAAAATCAGACAGAGAAGGGACAGTGCACGCCATGGTAAATGCCCCAATGCTAGAAGTGGCCGGAGAAGGAGGCCCTATGCTAGTTCACAGACCCTGGACACTGGAAGACATCAGTATCAGCATGATGCATCTGCTGGCGCTCCGCAAAGTAGGAGGAAGAAAGTTTGGGGATGAACTTCAGATATTCTGCAGAGAATTCAGACCCACCACTCATGAACTATGACGACTACTCATGTCGAAACTTGGCACAGACTGGGTCAAGGTTTCACGTGAATTCACGTGAATTCACGTGAAATGGATAACATTTATCGAATGGTTAAATATCAAATGGTTTTCAGTTGTAGTAGCTAAAGCGTTTTTTCAGTATATCTCTTGATAAAGACAATCAGTTTTGGTTTGCATTCATATTTGACGGACGTCCTGACACCGTCACTCGCTTGGGTTAGGGGTATTTTGAGTCACTAACGATACACAATCAAATGCTAAAAACTGAAACTGACACCATTGAATTGTTGCAGCATCTTACCAAAGAAGGCCACAAAGCCAGTCTCTCCAAATTACAGTATGTACAAGAAGTGAGATTTCTAGGGCATGACATTTCTGCAAAGGGAAAGAAAGTCTCAGCTGACAGAGTATCTGCAATCCAGAAGATTCCCAAGCCCCTGAAAGAAACAAGTTCTCTCTCTCTGAGGTATGTGTTCATATTGCAGAACTTTCATTCTAAGCTATTACAGTCTAGAAGCACCACTCAGAGAGATGGCATATGCGACAGGTTGGACAGCTCATTCTCAGGTAAGTTGGATCTAGTCACTGCAGTGTTTCCCCCATGAGTATGTGCAGTAGCAGCAGCTGAGAAAGCTGTTGTGTCATCCAGAGACCTTGTAGGTTACTCAGAATTGACCCTTCTGGTTCCACATGAAGTGTCATTACTCATGCTTGAACCTCACACCTGTCCACCCATCAGTGCTTGCACTATAACACAGTTCTATTAGATATGCCGAATGTCACTACAAAACGATATACTGTCCTTAACTCTGCTACTCTTTTTCGATCAGAGGGAGACGGGGAACCACATGACTGTGTTGCACTAACTAACGAACTCTGCTCCCCTAGAGTGGACCTGAAGGATGTTCCATTGGAAAAACAAGATTTGATCCTTTTGTGCTTGGGTCAGCGTCACGTGACCCAGAGACAGGTAAAAATCGAGTGGGCTATGCAGTAGTAACTGCACCTCGTCACGCAGACACATAATGGTTATTCTATCATTGAACACATGCGGTCTGCAATACGCAACCCTCCACAGACTAGCGAGACGGGGTTTGAGTGGCTGAACTCAGTACTCGGGGGATGGGGCTCGTGCATATTAACAGTCTGTCTACCAATAGGTGCAATAATTCTTCTTGTCTTGCTCATTTTGCCTTGTATTGTTTCTCTCGTTCTGAGCAGTCTCTCACGCTCGTTGAAATCACTAATGACCAAACGTTGATGTTGACAAAGACTGATTATGATCCCTATGATGGGAAACCTGACTTGTATCCTAAACCAGACTGGGCACTAGATCCTCCCAGTGACACTGAAGATGACGACCCATTGACATCCATTTCACGTCTATTGCAAACATGCATTTGACCATGACGACTCATTTCACCCTAAATGAGCTTGACTACGGGATACTTTATATCCGCCTTAGCGCCTTCATTATGTCTGTTTTATGATGAAGTCAGTTGAACCGTGAAAGGATTCTGAAGTTCTGATGTATTCACAGCATAGTAATTTCTCTGTTAATTTTACTTATCTTATTTTGTAATGATAAAAGGGGGAAATGTGTGGGAACTGATAAATTTTCAATTTTTAATAGTTTTGTTCTTGTTCTGTTTATGTTCATCTGAGGATAACGCATAAGAAGGCCATGTCATGTCACTTAAATCAGTACAGAATTCAGAGCACTCTCATTATTCTATCCTGCATTAACCATCCTTCTGTAATAAACCATTTTTCACCTCAGAGGACGAGTCTGCGAGTGTTGTATAATTTCTACGACAGTTTACATGGACAACAATAATCTAATACTATAACACCATATGGCAGGTAAGTACGCAGTTTCGGACGCAGCCATGCTCTCGTTTGCCATCAAACGGTTGAGCACTGCCGTGTGTGTACGTGTGAAAATGCGGTGAAACACGATGTTAATAGTGTGATTAAGGTTTGTACATGTCTATAGTGCACTTCGATAATGTGACTAAAACAGGAATACTCCACATGTCTAAATTCGATTTGTGTTTACTTTGAGTATGACTTTACTCGGATTTACTCATCAATAATCGCTGTTTACATGCTAGCTTCTTAATCAGAGTATTGTCTTAATCGGGTTAATATCAGAATATTGTTGTCCATGTAAACGTGCTGAGTGATTATTTATTAGCTTAATCCAACTAAAGTTATACTCTGGAGGAACGTCGGACGGCGTGGCGTGGTGACGTAATGACGTGTGCCATTAATCGATCTATGTTCTATAACATGTAAAACGGGAACATGAAAGGAGTAGTCTAAAAGCAACTCATGTAAACACCTTAATCAGAATATTATCTTACTCAGAATAAGGTCAATAATTAGATTACTGCTGTCCATGTAAACATAGTCACTGACATAATTATTAATGGAGTGATTTAATGATATGCCTACACCTATATTTAACTCTAATCTTGAACTCAGTAAAATGAAATCTTTTGGCTTATTAAAATAGTTAAAAAAATTTTTTATGAAAGCTGAATTTTTTTGTAAACAAACAAACTAAATAGTTTTTCCAACAAAATGTCGCACAAGGTCAAAACTGTCATCCTTATAGAGACTTTTGGTCCTCACCCGACACACACTGCTTTTATTCTCATCTTCTTTTGTCAATAAAACATGTTTCAGATTTCATAAATAATTTTTTATCTCATGAATAATAGCACGCAGTGACTGTGTGTTGCATTGTGTGAAACTGGGTTAGAGATGTCGACTTAGACATGGTGTACATTCTAATCCCCTCATTACACCTGCAATGAGACTGTGATGAGATAAGATGTAATAAGATTATCAGAGAGCACTTTGAGGTGGAGGGAGAGAGAGAAAGAGAGAGAGAGAAAGAGAACACGAGAGAATCAGGTCTTAAAGCAGGTTGCAGCTGAATAAAGTTGTTAGTGTGTCTTTAAAAAGCAGTGTGATGTCTCCATCTAGTGAAGGCTGATTTAAACTGGAAAAAATAGAGCAAGTAGAAACTTATTAAAGGCAAAACTCACTAATATTTCTCATTAGTAGATTATTCTAAAAATAATGAGTGTACTAAAACTATCTTTATATACTATTTCGAGTATTTTCAACTCCGTTAGCAGATTAGCACATTAGGTTCTTTCAAGGAATTAAATTTTTCTTAAAAAAGAATGGATTTTCTTGAAATTAATCAACTAATCAATCCTGGCCTACAGCACATTTTTTTGTGCTTAATAAAGTTAAACTGTATAAAAATAAAGACTAATTAAAGCTGCAAGCAAGATCCATGGGGGCCAACTACCCAGACTCGGTGAGCCACACATGCAAAATTTGGAGAAGGACTTTTGGACCAGTAGGTGGTGCTGTCACAAAATGTGTTGCATAGTCTCAGGACATGGTCCTGAACTTGCCTACCTGAGTTTTGTGTCAGTGCGCAAAGTCGTTGCTGAGATACAGCCTCACTTCCTGTTTAGTGGCTTTGCTGTCAGATTTGTTGGTCCATTACAGGCAAACCATTTGGAGTATTCAAAATCCTTTTGTGAGGCTTTCTCTGAAGAGGACCTTTGCCAAATTTGGTGATGATTGGATAAATTTGTAGGAGGAGTAACGAAAAAACATTTTTGACAAAATCCAAGATGGTGGAAAATCTAATTGTGTGGAAATTTTTAACTTTGGCAGCTTTTAAATGTTGGAAACGCGTTTAAAATATTATGACCATAAATGTACTTCCAAATTAGACCCAAATTAGACCTGATGGGGGCGCTAGATCATTGGCAGCACTTGGCCCAAATTTGGTCAGAATGCTCCTTAGACTATCAGCAATCAGTGTGCCAAATTTCACAACATTTTACCAGACGGTTCTATGGGCTGCCATAGGCATCTTAGCCAGAAGAACAAGAAGAACAAGAACAAGAAGAACAAGAAGAACAAGAAGAAGAAAAGATAGAATAACAATAGGGTGCCTATGCCTATCATATGCCAAATATTTCAATAGGTTAATAACTTTGCTGGAAATAAAAGCAGTTGAATGTGAGAGGACGATTCTTTTTTTTGCTGAGTATATTTCAGGTATACTACAGTATCTGGATTTAAATCCATCATGCACATACTGTATAATTATACTTAAAATCTATTTAATAAGTATTAAGATACATAGTAGTACTATTGCATTTTGAATAGTACTGTAATACTAACAATGTAACTTGCATTAAAGTATTAATATAGTCAATATGCTTTTAGTAACAAACTTAAAAAAATTACAAAAACTCAATGTACAGTGCTGCAAAAAAGTATTTGCCCCATCCTGATTTCTTGTGTATACCTCATACTAAATTGTTTCAGAAATTAAATCAAAATTTAAAACAAAGGCAATCTGAGTAAACACAAGATACAGTTTTTAAATGATCATTTTATTTATTGAAGGAAAAAAGTTATCCAAAACCTATGTGAAAATGTATTTGCCCCCATAGTTACTAATTCCCCAAATCTATGAAACTGCATTCATAATGGGGTTCAGCTGGAATAGATGCAACCACACCTGATTACTGCAAACCCTGTTCAATCAAATCATCACTTAAACAGAACTTTTACAACAGCATGAAGTTGGTTAAAAGGTCTTAGCCAGTAACACACTATGCCAAAGTTGGAAGAAATTCCAGAAATTCTGAAGAAGTAGGTGATTGAAATACATCAGTCTGGGAAGGGATAGAAAGATTTTTCAAAGGCTCTGGGACTCCAAAGAACCACAGCGAGAGCCATTATCTGCAAATGAAAAAAACTCTGCACAGTAGTGAACCTTCCCAGAAGTGGCTGACCTTCCAAAATTCCTCCAAGAGCACAGCAATGACTCATCCAGGAAGTCACAAAAGAGCCAAGGACAACAGCAAAAGACCTACAGGCCTCTGTTGCATCAATAAAGATCACTGTTCATGACTCCACTATCAGAAAGACACTGGACAAAAATGGCGTCCATGGAAGAGTGGCGAGGTGAAGACCACTGCTAACCCAGAAGAACATTAAGGTTCATCTGAATTTTGCCAAAACACACCCTGATGATCCTCAAACCTTTTAGGAGAATGTTCTATGGACTGATGAGTCGAAAGTGGAACTGTTTGGAAGACAGGGATCCCATTACATCTGGCGTAAACCAAACACAGAATTCCACAAAAAGATCATCAAACCTACAGTCAAGCATGGTGGTGGAAGTGTGATGGTGTGGGGATGCTTTGCTGCTTCAGGGCCTGGGCAACTTGCAGTAATTGAGGGGAAACATGAATTCTGCTCTGTACCAGAAAATCCTAAAGGAGAATGTCCGGTCTTCAGTCTATAAGGTGAAAGTCAAGTGCAACTGGATTATGCAGCAAGACAATGATCCAAAGTATAGAAGTAAATTCACCTCTTAGTAAAAAAAAGCTAAATAAAAGTTTTGGAGTGGCCTAGTCAAAGCCCTGACTTGAACCAATTGAGGTGCTGTGGCAGGACCTTAAACAGGCAGATCATGCTCGAAAACCTCCCCAGAACTAAAGCAGTTCTGCAGAGAAGAGTGGGCCAAAATTCCACCACAGCGCTGTGAAAGACTGATCTCCAGTTATCAGAAGTATTTGGTTGTAGTTGTTGCTGCTAAAGGTTGTTTAAGGGGACAAATATGTTTTTCGCATGGGTGATAAGTGTTGGATAATTTTTTTTCTTCTTTAATAAAATAAATGAATAAATAAATAACTATTAAAAACTACTGTGAGTTTATTGAGGACGCCTTTGTTTTATGTTGTATTTCATTTGAAGATCTAAAACAATTTAGTATGGGATATATACAAAAACAGAAAAAAAATCACTTTTCACACAGTACTTTTTCACAGCTCTGTGCATTAATGAATTCTTTTAGCCGACAAACATTAGTTCACAAAAAAGGGCAGAATACTAACATTACTTTCTTTGATATTAAAAATATGAATACACAATATTGTAGCTCGCTCTAAATTGCTCTTTGGTGTGAAACTGTGTGAAGGGTAGATGTTTTTTTTTTTTTTTTTTTTTTTAAATGTACTATAACCCATTGTTTATTTAAAGTAAAATTCATGCATTTTAGATGAATAATACATTTGTACCATGTTTTAGCACAGTACACACATTCCTCAGTATATTTATAGCATACTTACTGGTATATCTTAAATACAATCAAGCGCATTTATTTTTTGACTAGGATTAAAATATATTATTCAGTAACTACTTTATATGTTATGTACTTTTATGAAATTTATGGTGTTAGAAGCATAAGGAAAGGCTGGACCTGCTGACAGGTCCTGCAGTTTTGGGAATTAAAGTAATTAATCATTCTATTATTATTTTATAAAAGTCTAGCAATGAGAAACATTTGATGAATTTATTTATATTTTTAGTTTACTGTAAAGTATACGATATAACCTTTGCAGTGTTTGTATTAAAGATTTTTAAGGAAATACACAATTCTACACAACGGTTTTGTGATCCAAATTTAATCAATTTATAAACTAACAAAGAAAAAAATACATAGTTAGAATATAGTCTTAGTTTCTTCATGAGCAGGTGTGCATTATTCATTTTGCTGCAAAAAGAAAAAAAAAAAAAGAATAAGACATTTCCTTAAAGTACCCTTGAACATGCCATTTTAAACTAGTGACAATCATTGTAGAATAAAAATAGTGTAATATGTTCGTAGAAATCATGTATACACACACACACACACACAGATATATACAAACAGATATATACACACACACAGTACTGTGCAAATGTTTTACACACCCTATTTCTTTAGTACAAACTTTGTTACAGACTTTAATTTTATGACTTCGATATTATCGAGTCAGTACAGAAACATTGTATATTCCCAAACATTAGTTTTCTAGCACAAATTTAAATGTTACAGAAAAATGTCTGTATGTCAGAAAAGAAAGCAGCGTATTACGTAAGAGACACTTTTCAGAAAAAAACACAATGAATTCTGCTTGGTTTTGCTGTAAAAATAAGAAGCGAGTGTGACCGTCAAAGTCTCCAGAAGAACCGTAACTGGTTCTGCAACATGCTCAATAAAACTTACAGTTCATTTCCTTATAACTAACTCTACTTGAGACTACTTTTTTTGTCGCACCAAATATCGACTTTGTGTCGTTTATTAAAGTTTACTGCTCTTTACAGTATTTCTTTAAAATGCAGAAACATTTCATTATTTTGGAGGCATTTTTGCTCTACAGCATTTCTTTGGATGTGCCTAAAACCTTTGCACAGTACTGTGTCAGTACACAGTACATATATATATATATATATATATATATATATATATATATATATATATATATATATATATATATATATATATATATATATGAATGTCCTCTTATCATCCCAAGTAGCATAATATCACTAACATTATCTAACTTCAAGTAAACCAGCTCACATTTGTTAGAGGTTGATTTAATATAATCCAAACTATATTTGTGTCAGTAACTTTAGCTAAGATAGCTAGCCAGCTAACCATGTGTAAATGTAATAGTGATTTTGAGTGCAGGAGAATGAAAACAACACACAATGAGCTACATGCAATAACTACTAGTGTTGTAAAAGTTTACCAGTAACGCTCGTCCTCTGGTCTCGATGGGTAACAGGGCAGTCCCGACAGCGCACAGACAGCATGCCAGAGCAAACGGAGACAACGCTAACAGCACAGACTTAGACATCAACACCTGAGACACACAACACACAGTCACACCTAAACGCGAAGTGATGGAAGAACGCCGAGGCTGAGACTGAAAAAGATGGACTCTTTAAGAAGATTATATTGACACCTGATTTTCTAAATAAATAAATAAGTTTGATAAATGTTTGATAAAATTTTAGTTTCTACATGATAATGGAGGCCAGAATCATCAAAACACATATTTACATATAGCGTATATCAATGATGTAGCCATCTTAGCTAAGCAGAAACAATACTAATCACCGAGAGAGTAGGGCAAAGTAACGTGTTACTGTAATCTAATGACTTTTTATGATAACGCATTACATTTTAAAATTATGTCATTTGATTACAGTTACTGATGTCAATAAAATCACGTCACTTGCGTTACAAATTTATTGTTAAGAAAACAATGTTAAGTAAAACGTATAAATCACGTTTTGCCCCGAAAATTGTTTCTTTAGCCCAGAGTAATTCTCCACTTGGAGTGATTTGTCACTATGTAACTGAACGTCAGTAAAAGAAGACCGCCTGTAATTTTATATCTTCAGTGAACGGAGGCGAAATAAAATCAGACAGGGTTGACAGGAAAATTGTCATATCGCAGCAAACCAGTGACTACATTTCCCATCCTGCACTGCGGCCTACAAACATGGCCGCCATGGACTGCAATTCCCGGAACACTCACTTTCATTCTATTCACGCACACCTGCATCCAATCTCACACACAATCACATAACAAATAAAAGAGATTGTTTGAACACTAAGTCTTTGCGAAGTATTACGCTCAGTTGCCTTGTCTCCGTCATTTCCAAGCCTTGATACCGTGTTTGTTTATTTTGGTTTTAACCTTGTTCACGTTTACGACCTTGTCTCTTTGGACTGTTTGCCTGATCGCCTGACCTCTGCCTGTCTCTGTTTATTGATTTCTGCCTGATCCCTTGGACTATTGTATTAAACTATCTAACCTGCACTTGCTTCCGTCTCATCCTCCATTTCGTGACAAGCATCCTGTACGTGGAAAAATGGATGTACGTCAATTTTTGAGGGAATCACACTTAGCTGGCAAAGTTTTAGACATGAGTGAGTGTGAAAATTTTTTTTAAACCACTGTGTTTATTAAACTGGCTTCTTTATGCAAGAAGATAACAAGAGGATAGCCAGGCCAGGATTAAAAATCACACACACACACACACACACACTCACACACACACTTACACTTAAGCAATCATTACCTGTGCTACAAAGGGTGCAATCATCCCACCGATTCGGCTGAATGAAGTACAGAAGCCCATTCCTATAGAGCGCACTGCTGTAGGGTAAACCTGCAGGAACATACCATTACTGTAAAATATCTCACTAGATTTATTATTCACATTACTCTAACTTTACTCATGCAAATAAAACAAATGGACAGAGCAAACGATCCCAGACTCGTTGTTGATATGAAAGAACCTCACCTCTGCAGTATAAATATAAACCACATTAAAATTCATGGAGACCAGTGAACGCAGCAGGAAGAGCAACACTGTGAAACCAAACCTGCGGGAATGAAAAGAGATCACTGTCACTCTCAAACTGTTACTCTGTGTACACCTGGTTTCTGTGATACAATTATATTATCATGATATTACACTGCCACAATATCTGGTGATGTTTATCGCTGATTATATTTCATTACCAGACCGAAAGAGTGTCTTTTTTCTCCCCAGAAGACCCAATCAACATGTGATTCTGGAATGATCTGCACAGGTCTTTTGAACTTTTTCTACTTTATATGATTTTAACAAACACTTCCTGAAAGCCCCGCCCCCTTCCGCCTATCTCACATGCCCTCGACTCTGGGCCCCCTTGCTTTCTGCGGACGTTTTGAGCTCACTAATGTGAAATAAAATCTTACAGTCTAGTTAATGTTAGGCAAGTGTACGGTATATGTAACATCTGTGTACTATAGTTAGTAGGGATGGCACTGAAAAATATGGACAAAAGAGAAATAAAGCACAAAGATTTTCACACAAAAACATTAGATAGGATTACAATGAAGTGTCAAAACTAACACGTTCTTTAAACGTGAAATGGTGGAAATGCTCCTTCGCCTGTATTTCTTTTAGGTTAACAGTTCTGAACGACTAAATTGTTTATTGAGATATTTTAACACGGAAAATCAGTATCACACTCAGGGATAAACTGGAAGAAAGAGGAAAGATAGCATGGAAGAGCAGAATGATGTAGAAGAAGACAAGCAAAAACAACAAGGATTAAAGAAAGATAAGCAAACAAGCAAAAACAACAAGGAATAAAGAAAGATAAACAAGCAAAAACAACAAGGAAAAGGACGGAAGGAAGAAAGACAAGCAAAAACAACAAGGAAAAGGAAGGAAGGAAGAAAGGCTAACACACAAAAAACAAGGAAAAGAAGAAAGAAAGAAAGAAAGAAAGAAAGAAAGAAAGAAAGAAAGAAAGACAAGCAAAAACAACAAGGAAAAGGAAGAAAGAAAGAAAGAAAGAAAGACAAGCAAAAACAACAAGGAAAAGGAAGAAAGAAAGAAAGACAGGTAAACACGCAAAAAAAAAATCAATATCCCAAAGGCACAAATTAAGCCATATGACCAACATTTCTGAAACAATTATGTTATTTGATAGGATCAGGAAGAAGGAAGGCCAAAAGAAAGAAAGAAAGCAAAGGTCCACCATACAAGCCCCTGTGTAAAAATATCTTCTGACCAATCAGGATTGAGAATTCAGCGGCGTTGTGGTTTAAACTCCTATCAGCGCAGTGTTACAGTAATCAGATCATTCTCACATTTGAAGCTGTCTAGGTGTACTATAAACCCAGATGAGTTCCAGCTGTTCTGCACTGTGCTGGAACAGGAGAGTGTACTCACATGGTGGTGCAGATATTAATCAGCATGAAGAAGATGGCCGAGAGGACCTGCAGGACGACCATGCTGAACTTTCGGCCCATGACGTGCAACAGGCCGATGTTCAGAGGGATCACTGCAAAGAAAACCGAACAACATGCCTGTGACGTACGCGTACGTGTTTTATTCACAGACTACACGGCGTAGGATTCACGTCAGGAACTCACGTGCCACCTCTCCCAGGCAGCTGATGAGGAGGGTCTGGTAGTCGGCCATGTTGAATGGGATGCAGTAACACAGCATCGTGTCCTGGTTGTGTTTGATGTCGTGTTCTGCGTCGGCGTCGGTCACACAGAGCAGGTTCTTCTCCAGGAGCTCGGAGCTGCCCAGCACAGAGCCGTAATAGCAGAAAGACGCCACAAACCTGCACGCATCATGTTTGCCATTTTTATAAGAAGATCTGCTCACGGACTTGTGTAAAACAATACTTCTATTCAAATTCTTACACACACACACACACACACACACACACACACACACACACACACACACACACAAGGTGAGTGTATAAAAGACGTTACCATGAATACCACAACAGCAGAGATGTCCTAAGGAAAGCTCGACTAACCAGAGTGGCAGCATTTCCTCTCTCTGTCTGAAAACACACAACATAATAACTAGCCTGTGTGTGTGTGTGTGTGTGTGTGTAAGAGAGAGAGACAGAGAGAGACAGGGTGAGAGAGAGAGAGAGACAGAGTGAGAGAGAGAGAGTGTACACACCACTATAGTTTCCCGTAGTTCCCCCTCAGGCAAGCTCACTCCGTTCATCTTAGCGATCCATTTTAAAGTGGCAACAGCTCCTTTTACATTCCCTGCCGAGACCTGGAACCTCGCTGACTCGGGGATAAACTGGACAGAAGAGGAAAGATAGAATGGACGGGCAGAATGATTTTTATGAAAGAAAAATAATTAAATAAACAAGTAAATAAACATATAGATTGAAAATAATCAAGTACATTTAAAAAAAAAAATCAAGCAAAAATAAAAACCAAACATAAAAAGAAAGAAAGAAATGAGAGTGAACAAGTACAAAGCAAAGAAACCAAAGGATGGAAAAAAGAAAAAAGCAAGCAAGCAAACAAACAAACAAACAAACAAACAAACAAGGACGTCAAATAAATGAATAAGGAAGTAAATTGTAAATAAACAAGTACATAAAAAACACATTTGAGCAAACAAAAAAAAGAAAACAAACAAAGTGGTGTGAAATAAATAAATATAAAATGTCAGTTGAATAAATCAATTTTAAAGAAAGGAATACAGAAAAGGGTGAAATTAATAGGTCAGTTGTAAATAAATATCTTGTAAACAATCAAACGAAGCAAACAAAACAAATAAACAGAAAGAAAGAGAGAAAGAAAGAAAGGATAGTGAAATAATATATACATATAAATAGAAATATATTAAATATAAATAAACAAGGATATTGTAAACAAACACACAAAGAAACCAAAGAAAGAAAGAGACAGGCAAGGAGGTCAAATAAATAAATAAATAAATAAATAAAGTAAACTGTAAATTGTCACGTATCAAGAAACTCTGGACTCCACTTCCCATCAGCCACTGCACTGCACTAGCTGTCACATGACCACCTGCACCTGACTCACGTTTTGTTAATGAGCACTCGTGTGTATATAGTCCTTGTCTGCACTGTTTGCTTGTCTTTCGTTGTCCTAGACTCTGGTTGTTTATGTCTCGGTGTCTTGTTTCATGCCACAGTGTTATTCCACATTGTTAGTGTCTTTTTTTCTTAGTACGTTTGTTTCAATAAATGTCATTATCTGCACTTGCTTCTGGCTCAACCTCGATTCGTGACATAAATAAACAAGTGCATTTAAACAAACAAACAAGAAACCAAAAGAAAGAAAGGAAGAAAGAGGAGTGAAATAAATAAATATAAATAAATATTAAATGCCAGTTGTATAAATCATTTCATGTGTTCAAGTTACTGTATATAACTGTGTATGTGACAAATAAAAAGCTTGAATTGAATTGAATAAATCAATAAACAGGTAAATTGTTAGCAAACAAATACATTGTAAATAAACAAATGTATTGTAAACAAATCAAGCAAGCAAACAAAACAAAAGAAAGAAAGACGTTATTTGCCCGTGTCCGTGATTATTCAGTTCATTCAGATGTGATATGAGGTTCACCTGGAAGAGGACGAGTAGTACAACACTGGGGATGATGGAGAAGCGGATCATCCAGCGCCAACCCATCGTGGGCACCACAGTCATCCCCAGAACGATGATGAGCAACGATCCCAACATCCAGAAAATCTGACCACAGAGGAACGTGGAATTCCAATGACATTATTATTATTATCATTATTATCATTATTATTATTATTATGAAGATGATTATTATGATTATGGTGATAATACTGTTGACTATTATTATTATTATTATTATTATTATTATTATTATTATTATTATTATTATTATGAAGATGATTATTATGATTATGGTGATAATAATGTTGACTATTATTATTATTATTATTATTATTATGGTGATTCTTCTTCTTCTTATTATTATTATTATTATTATTATTATAATGATTATTATTATTTCTACACCCCCAGGGAACTTGGGGCACAAAGCGGGGGACACCCTGGATTTATTTAGGGGTTTATTATTACACATGAGCATGATTTCTCACTTACGGAGGCCAGGGGCAGCAGAGAGCCTCGGTATTTAGCAGGAATGAATTCCGTCTTCAGAACAAACCTTGAACAGGAAGATGAACAGGATGAGTCACAGTGGGCTTTAGACATCGATGATACATCAGGACGCACATGTTTATTATGTTCAGTGAAAGGAAGTGTGTGTGTGTGTGTGTGTGTGTGTGTGTGTGTGTGTGTGTGTGTGTGTATACCCTTGTGACGTGGCTGCTACTCCACAGCCCACCATGCTGCGCAGGAAAATAAACCAGCCGTAGGATGGTGCGAATGACGTGAGCGCAGAGAAATATGCGGCCCACACGAAGCCCCCGAACACCACCTGTGTGTACACAACTATCAGAACTGAGCAAACACACACAAACACACACACACACACACACACACACACACACACTTCTCTAATATCAGACACCATCATCACTATAAAGTGAACATCATGCAAGATGTTTTTGATGTAACTGATGCTATCTGACCTTCCAGCGGCCGTATGTATCCGCCACATATCCACACAGGACCCCGCATAACATGAAGCCCAGGAACACCATCTACACACACAAACGCACACACAATATTAACAGAGCAGAAATGATACTATACTCTAGAACTCCACAGCTATAAAAGACCAGGCTGGTTAAATTCATTAATACCACAGCGCTGATAAATTCTCAGTTCTGATTGGTCATGAGATGTTGGTTCATTTTCTATAATGCGCTTGCTCAGATGTGTAATCATTGCTATAATAACAACTTAATAAACAGCTAAGAAAACATGAGCAAAACTGCTGAAGTTTTCTGTTAAGAGAAGTGTGAGGGAAATTACTCATTTTTACTTTGTAATAGTTTTGTTATTGTTCTGTTCACGTTCATCTGAGGATAACGTCAAAGAAGGTCATGTCATGTCATTTAGATTAGTACAGAATGTTTACATGTTTTTCTGTTAAGGGTTCGACCCTGAAACAAAGCCTGTTTGAACTGCCTCAAACTGCTCCTTATCGGTACATAGAAGTGTATCGTGTCCTGTGCTTCATATATATAGTACATGTTCAACACAAGCTCCTCAGAGCGCTCTCACTATTCTATCCCATTTTCTTCTATCCTGCATTCTTCTATGCTGTATTCTTCTATCCTCTATTCATCTTTCTGTAATAAACCATTTGACCTTAGAGGGCAAGTATACGAGTGTTGTCTAATTTCCACGACAGAAGTTTAATTAGCATTTTTTTGGAAAAACATCAATTATACATGAACAAGTACACTGTCAACAAACAAACAAACAAACAAACAAAACATGACAAGAAAGAATGAAAGAAAAAGAAAGAAGGAAAGAAAGAAAGGGGAGTGAAACAAACAAAAACACAAATATAAAAGAGCAGTTGTAAAAAAAAGAAAGTTTGAAAGAAGGAAAAGAAAGAAAAAGGAATAAAAACAAACAAATAGAAAATGTCCATTGAAAAGAAACAAAAGAAAGGAAAGGGGAGTGAGATAAACAGACAAACAAATATAAAATAGCAGTTGTAAAAAAAAAAAAAAAAAAAAGAAGGTTTGAAAGAAAGAAAAGAAAGAAAATGGGAAAAAACAAACAGAAAATGTCAATTGCAAAGAATGAAAGAAGGAAAGACAGAAAGAAAGAAAAAGAGGGGAGTGAAACAAACAAACAAACAGAAACACAAATAAATATAAAATAGCTGTAAAAAAAAAAAAGAAAGGTTGAAAGAAAAAAATAAAGGGGATTTAAACAAACAAACAAATAGATAGAAAGAAAGAAAGAGTCATGTAATGTGGGCTGAGACAGATGCAAATGCAGATAAGAGCTTTATTAAAGAGACGCAGACAGACAAATACAACTCGTGAATCAAAAGCGTGGTTGAAAATAGGCAAAGGGTCAGGCGAATGGCAAACGGACATGAACAAGGCAAGGCAAAACACAAAACAAGAAACTAGACACCAGATCAAAAGCCATGATTCCGGAACAGGATGAACAAAGTCTTGGCACAGTGTATACACTCATGCACTACTTCACCGAGAATGTAATCAAGGGTGAACACAAAACAGCTGAGACTAATGATGACACATACGGGGAAACAACCAGTGACAATACGGGGCGGAGACAGTACATAAACCATACGAGATGCACTTGTTGAAAGTAAACAAAGTCAATGCCACTGAAAACCCGGAAGCGGGTGCTTCCTCTTCAGAGCACGCTGCAAATTGCTGTGCTGTAAGAGGAATAAAACATCAGGAGACGCTGCTAGAGGAAAATAATCAACTTCACCCAGGCCGCACCACACCACCCCACTGTTTATTATTTTCCTACAACAGCACACCTCCAAGAGAATTATTCCTTACTTATCTGATCACAGACTGCCAATAAATGAGTGCGGGACAGTTCCGATTGGTTGGAAATCTCACCGTGGAGACCAGGGCCACCTGCCAATCCTCCAGATGCCACTCACATCTGATCTCAGGAGACACCACAGCCAACAACATGATCTCCATCGCCTCTACAATCTACATCACACAGAGATATACAGAATCACTGACATGTACAGATACAGAACTATACCATACAGAAGCAGACAAATAAAGCTCTTACATTGGCACTGCCCATAATAACAAAGAGTAGTATGTGAAAGCGCCCGAAGCCGATGCTTTCCACAGCTTCCTCCACGCTGTAATATTTCTGATCTGTCAGAGCAAAGAAAAGCAGCACAGGGATGACCAGGTCAGAGGTTATTGAGCAAACCAGGAAGAAATGATTGAATGATTTAAAAAAAAATAAATAAATAAAATTACACATGGATTACTACAGCGATAATACCCAGAATCCTGCAGAAGAAAGAAAAAAACAATGGAGGTGAAATCTGGAGTAAAAATCAATAAAAAAAATATTTCATTAAATTAACCAATGCAAAGAAACTATCAAACAAACAAACAAACAAATATTCATTAAAAAAAATTATTTTGTTTTATCAGGAATCCTAATTTAAACAGATTTTAGATCTAATCGAAGATCATTTCTGTTTATGCTGTGTTTACAGAAGAAAGAATGAAAAAATGTCATTAAATACACCGAACCTCTTTCTGCATTGGGATTCGACTATAAGCACAGCCTCGACTGGAGTGAGGAGCGATTCACCAAACAGTCAGTTCTTTTGACAGTGGTGTACCGGACCACACGTTTTTGCAACATTTCTAGAACGGTTGAGAAAACTATAAATAGAGCGTACGATAAAACAGATGCATGAGAGTCATTAGCTGAGTGGAAAAACAATGCTGAAGAAGCTGGAAAGAAGTTTTCTTTGTTCCCCCCTAGACGTGTATTTTAATATCGACTAATAAAGCATTTTTATATTCTGACTGAAATCTATAGCGGTTAGAAAGAGTGCGTAAACCTGTTATAATTCAACTCCACTGCAAACTGTGATCTTAACTTGCCAAGTATTACAACACACATGTATTTCTTTTTCCCAGAATGACTAAGTTGTTGCACAATGTTTCTAAAGGACATTAAATCTTGTGTAGTTAAATTCTCATGAATCAGTCGTTTAAACTAATGTTTAATTAGTAATCTGAGGCGAAAATGGCAATACATGATATGTACGATTGTAATAATGAAGTTACGCCATCCTGAACATTGGGGGAAGACCAAACCATTTGGGGGGGGGTCCCTAACTGTAATGGTCCTTTTTAATTCTCTACATAATAAAGGCCCAAATATCTACACACACACACACACACACACACACACTGTAAGACCTTTATATTTAGGACCAAAACAACCACAGTAAGGTCAGCGTGTATTACAATACAAAAACAAGTTAGATTAGATTTTAGTTTACTCACTCTCTACCCCCAGGCAGGTCTTTTATCTTATTATGTACAGATATAGTGAATAATATGTTCCAAACACTAGAGCAGACCAAATATGAATGTCAAAACTTCCACTTTTTTTCTATTCCTGTCAGCTTACCCTTTTTTTCCCCCTCTGCTGTGCCAAAGTAAAAATTTCTATCATTTGATTGTCTTTTCATTATTGTCATAATGTCTCTGTAATTCGACATGTCTGTGTCGGCTAGCCAGACAAAATGACTTACACAAAATGATTTACCCACTCTCAAGTTGTTCCAAACCTGTATGCTGTTTTAAGTGTAAGACAAAAGGAGAATTTTGAAAAACGTTTACAGCACTGTACAGAAAAGCAGTCCATATGACACAAAACTCTCATATATCCACCTGGAGTATAGTTTTCATGGCTCCTTTCCAGTGTACCTTTAAAGCTCATGATCACTATCTTCTGTCATTTTATGGAATAGAACCGTAATAGAGTGGAAAAGAGTGTGTGTGTGTGGGGGGGGGGGATTTGAGTTCAAATACAGTATTTGAGTTCATTTTTAGGTGAATTATACCTTTAACATTTCGAGCACAGACCTGACAAGGACAAACAGACTCGCATCAAAATACAATGGTTGCAGACACTTGGGAGGGGTTTATTTTCCAGAAAAGAGAATTAAAGGAATTAAAAAAAAAAAGTTAAAGAACTAGATTCGCAAATAATATAAGTTTATTTTAATAAATGACTTTGAATCCACATGTTTTACCATGTTCTAGTTGAAGTCTGAGGATGATGACTCGCCCACTATGAGTTTTATGAATCATTTTCTTAGATAAGTGAATTTACTGAAAGGCTACCAGTAAAGCCAGATATCCACCTTCATTACGTTCACAATATACACACAACCATTCTTCATCTTCTGCATAATAGACTGAAAACGGCTCCGTTAATGTTTCTTGTCTTATCACATTGACAATAACACATTACATTACATCACTCACGTAAATGTTTGCATCGCTAGATAGTACTTTCGGTCGTTTAACATTTCTATGGTAAAACAGTCCAATATAAAACTTTCGCTACTTAGTTGACATTTTTCCTCGCACTCTTTCACCGTTAAAAGCTGAAGCGTCACACGGCTTCTGCCATCTTTGATTTGATTGGCCATTCGGGGGGTCCCGCTCAATGTCTATGGTGGTTACGGCCCGGAGTTACTCTTCTTGTGTGTACAGTACATGCTTTTTGTTATTTTTGTGGAAGTTATCATTAAAAGGTACGGTCACTTATTTTGTTCAAAGTTAGCTGAAGTTGGCCGTTGTAAAACTCAGAATTTAAACAAATACAGACCCGCCCAGATAGCATGCAGATGTGGGCCACTTCAGGCAGTGATGCGGCACTGATGGCCTCCTTTTGGCCCGGACAAAATGGATATGAGCCTGAAAAGGCTCACGTGTAAAATAGCAAATATGGCCCAAATATCCCAAATCACAAGTGGACCTTTTAAGGCAAAGATGCGGTGCTCACGGCAACGTGTAATCTGGATGTGACCCTAAAGCAGCCCATGTGGTAAATGGTGAATATGGCCCAAATATCACAAAAGAAATGTGGGCCACCTTTGGCAAAAATGTGGCATATGCGGCATTGCTATGGCTTGCTTGTGGCCCAAATCTGGCAAACAGGAGTGGATCGCTCAAGTGCCATCATTCCACGCGGTACATGGGCCGAATAAAAGTGTCAGGTGGGGGCCAGATCTGGGCCACAGCAATCTTGCTATCTGGGCAACTTTCAGTGTTTACACATAATAGGAGCTGTGTACGATAGAAGGCCTAAAGGCTAGTGCAAGCGCAGAAGCATTCTCAATGGACAACATTTTTTACATGAAACATAGAGTTGCCATCTTGTTATTTTGATGGTTCACATCATTTGTTGTTTTGTTTTTTCCTCCTGTTCACCAAGCCTGGGGCAGCCACACACTCAGGTTCTGCTCTATGCAAATATTTTAACAACATTCAGCTCCATGGAAAATACTTTTTTTCTGTGATGGAAAAAAATATGCCTACAAATTTCAACCTATGGCAAAATCCAGTGACGAAAAATAAAACACGACAAAATCGTTTGATGCACTCACTTCACAATTTCAGCAACTATTCAAAGAAATCAGTCAATAGTATAGATGTAGTAGTGCAGGTTTTGAGATTCAGAAAGTGTGAAGCTAACTTCGAGTTTTCAGTGCTCCTCTGTTAAGGCTGCTTGGAGACAGGAGCAGAATATTAGCATGTTTCAGTTATTAAAGAACTTTTATTTACACTGGATATCAATTTCTACACACCCATGTTAAAAAAACAGGGGATCTGCCAGGGGATCTACTGCGCACAGCCCTTTTCGAGTCTTTCAAAAGGTTTTTGATAGGATTTGGATCTGGGCTCTGACTGAATCATTGCAAAAGCGTTGATCCTCTTCTGAAGCCGTTCTTTTATTGAGTTGGATTGTACTTTGGGTTGTTCTGCTGGAAGGTGAAATTTTTCTTCTTCTTCAGCTCTATAAAAGAGGTCTGCAGGATTTGTGCCAAAACAGACTGGTATCTGAAGCTATCCATGATTCCTTCTATCCTGATTTGAGCCCCAGTCCCAGTTGAAGAGAAGCAGCAACACAGCACGATGCTGCCTCCACCATGCTTCACTGTGGGTATGGTGTTCTTTTGGTGATAAACTGTCTTGTTTCTGCACCAAACATTTCTTTTAGAATTATGCCCAAAAAGTTCACTTTTTCCAAATGTTCTGTAGTGTGTGAATGTGTGTGCAATTCAGCACCCAGTCCAGACTGTCCCCCACCTTGTGCCCTCCTGGGGTAGGCTCCAGGCTCCCCTGCGACCCTGTGTAGGATAAGCGATATGGAAAATGGATGGATGTTGGACGTTCTACCTTGGTCTCATCAGACCGTAACACAATTTGACTTGGACAGGATTTAGGCAGGCTTCTATAGTTTTTTTTTTTTTTTGGGGGGGGGGGGGGGGGGGGGGTGGTTCATGGGAAGGGGCTTCTCTCTATCCACCCTACCCCATAGTCCAGACATGTGAAGAATACAGTACAAGATATTATTGTCACATGCAGAGAGTGACCAGTACTTGCCAGATATTGCTTCAGCTTTCACTTTGGAGTTTACAACACAACACTTCCCACTAGACTAGTAAGTCAGTGCAAAGAATATTCCTTGTTTTTTTAGGCACCTGAGTTACACATAGGTATGTTATGAATGTTTAATCGATACAGCATTATATATTTGGAATTTAAATAATGTAGGGTAGTGGAGAAAATTCATAATATCCATTGGGGTTTTGTCAAACGTTCGCCAAAATTATCATAAAGAAAATAGGTTTTCACAATGAAAATCGTGTTTTCCAGTCAAGATAGGGGACAGATGATCTTTTTACCAAGTTCAGGGGGCACCAATGTGTTTGGTTTGTTTGGAAAATAAATCTGTAATGAAGGATTTTAATTTAAATCAGCATTACACCACTGCTCACAAAGAGAAGTATGAGAGATACACCGGTCACACCAGAATTGCTCTCATCTCAGATTTAAAAGGTAAACATACATCGTCAGCAAAACCATTTTGTCAAATGCATGATGGTGCAAGAATCATCACTAAAGGCATCTTATGCGGTTTCACTTGTGCTTGCGAAAAAGGTCTTATCAGAGGGTGAAATTGTAAAGCAGTGCATGATTGAGATGGCTAAAGTATTTGCAGACGAGAAAATGGACAAGAACCCTGAATCTCTATTTTTGACCCGTCAAGTGACGTGTCGAATTTCAATCAAGTCCAAGAAAAGCTGAAACATGAAATCAACAATTGCACATACTTTTCTCTCGCTGGATGAAAGCACAGATGTGACAGATGTCAGTCAGCTCCTGATCTTTGCAAGAACGATCACAGAGAACTTTGATGTTCAAGAGGAGCTGTTAAAGTTGGCTTCATTACACTGCACCAGGAAGGGAGAGGATATTTTTAAAGCTGTTGAGAATGTGGTGAACGAGCACGGAGGCTTTGCTAAACTGTCTACTGTTGTTACTGATGGAGCACCAGCAATGCAAGGAACAAAATCTGGAAGATTTGTGTGTGTGAAGATTCTGGACATGTCATGAATGTAGTGATGAAACGTCACTAATCTTATTCGAGGTGGAAACAGGGCGCTTAATCACCGGAAGTTTACGGCCTTTTTGGATGAAATATCAAGTCGGACACGAGCGCTTACTGCAGCAAACTACGGGGTCCAGAATTTCTTTTTGCGACATGGCCTTCCTCACAGATATGACCGCGCATCTGAATCATCTGAACACACAATTACAAGAATGGTCTCAGACTGTGTCAGACCTCTATGTGTATATGAACGCTTTCCAGTGTAAACTTAATCTTTTTCACAACGGATTTCCCTGCCCGCAAGGCGATGCACAAATATGCTCCCGAATGCGAGATGTTTTTGGCCAAGTACAGAAAAGAAATCGAACGTCTACAAGAGCAATTCAAAATACACTTCCAGGACATTCACGTCACGCAGCTTCGCATAGACCTCTTCACAGACCCTCTGAACACGGCTGCCAGTGAGAAGCCTGGCACTGGAACTCTGCGCAATTCAGTCCGAGGCCTTCTTTCAGGCAAGACGCAACAAGAGGGGGCTTGAATTTTGGAAACTGCTACCCGAGTCCCGTTTTCCCCTCCTCAAAGATTTTGCACTGTTGATAGTCAGCATGTTTGTCAGCACTTACATCTGTGAAACTAGTTTCTCAACAATGAAGCACATCAAATCGAAAATACAGGCTGACAGATGACACTTTCTTTCAGCTACTGCAAGTTGGCTGTACAAACTTTCAGATTGACACTGATTCGATTGTGCACCAGTAAGAGAGGCCATAAGTTTCTCATCGAGACTTTCTGATAGTGGGAATGTCGTCTGAACTGATCTATAAATGAATGTGTCTAAGGGGGTATCTAGTGTTTTTTAATACCTGTTTTTTGAATAAGCACTTTTAACTGTTCTTTTAATGGAGGGTATGTTGAGAATGTTCTCTAGGCAACTAATCAAAACTAGGGGCGCTGTACATTTGTTTGTTGCAAATTTCCATTTGCCTATCAATGAGCATAACTGCACAAGTTTTATAGTTAATAAACTCTTTAAAAACACGTTGCATTAATTGTACATTGAGTTCCCTCAATAAAGAGGAAATATGAGTAAAATAATGTAAAATGTGTCTGTGTGGATTAGTAATATTATATAATCTAAGCTTACTGGCACCCTGTCCAGGGTGTACCCCGCCTTTTGGCCGATGCTCCCTGGGATAGGCTCCAGGTTCCCCGTGACCCTGAAAAGGAGTAAGCGGTTGAATATGGATGGATGGATGGATGGATAATCTAAGCTTGGTATAAAGGAGATGAAGTTGCCCATCCCTGGCTTAGAGTTATGGGTTTTGTGGTTAAGGCTCTGGGTTACTGATCAGAAGGTCAGGGGTTCAAGCCTCAGCACTGCCAAGCTGCCACTGTTGGGCCCTTGAGCAAGTCCCTTAACCCTCCCTGCTCCAGGGGCGCTGTATCATGGCTGACCCCGCACTCTGACCCCAACTTCCTACCATGCTGGGGCATGCGAAGAAAATAATTTCACTGTGCTGTAATGTTTATGTGACAAATAAAGACCCATTATCATGGACACGAATTGACAAGCTGTTCCCACTAAACAAACAGACTGAATTGTTTCACACACCCCAGTGTGAATTCCGAGCTTTATAATTAGAAACAATTACCACTGGCTTCCTCGACAGGTTTTCGGACAGGTTTAGGGACAGGTTTAGCAGCAGCAGCAGCAGCAGTCTCGCGCTCCTCCTCCTCGCGCTCCTCCGCCTCGCGCTCCTGCAGCTGAATCGCGCTCACCAGCTGCGTCTTCATGGGGCTCGCGCTCCCTCCTCCCGACATCCTCTTCATCCAAGAGTTTACAGCACAAAGCTACTGTAAACATCGGAAATGACACAATCAGTGACACCAAATGGCGGTGACAACAAATGTCGCTTCGTTTCAGGTTCAGCTTAAAAACCAACAAACAAATAAAGTTGTGTTTGTGTTGTGATGTTCCTCATATGCAGGCTGAGAGACCAGGAAACATGAACAGCAGCAACACAACGCAGGAATTACTTCCTCAATGAGGCGTTTTTCAACACTAAATACGTGATGAAGAAGTCTCACACTAGGAAAGTTTACTAAACCCGAGGTTCTAATCGTTTCCGCTGTGTATTCGCTTTATTCAAAGTCTACACTGAGTCATTCCCAGGTGTTCACACTGCTGTAGTCCCGAGATTTAAAGGCATCATCAACAAGCACAGCTAAAAGGATGTTAAATATACATCACATACACCATCACCAGGCACTATACCTTATCTGCTTCTTATATCCCAGTGTGTGAGTGATTTTTGAAGGATATAAAACACCTATTTCGCCTCATATTTGCTCTGGTCCAAAACAAGTTTCCGTCCTGTACCTGCCGACAGGTAAACTGAGTCCCTGAGGAACTGAGGAACAACAGGAGGCAGGACCTGGGCTTTAAAGGGCCATGCAGACGATTTACTAACCCTCCTCATGAGTTTTCATTTAGTAAAGCTTAAATACTATTTCACATTGAAAGATATCATTGTGTATTATCAAAGCATTGTTAACAAAGGTCCTGAATACAGTGTTCATTTATTTATACTAATGGCAAAATTTTATATACATAAATCAAAGTAGGTTTATTTATCCCCAATCTTTAGGGTGTTTATATTGGAATTTTTGATTGTTTTATATGTTCTCTGAAATTGTTTAAAAAAAAAAAAGTGTCATTAATATGTTTAAAATATTATAATATAATTTCCGGATCCACTGTTACCAATTAATGCCACACTTTGTTTTGTACTATTGTATGATATGATATGTTTGCTTTGTTTTCAATGAAGAAGAAGAAGAAGAAAACACTCCTCATCAGTGCTGGCAAGTCTTTATCAGGGGGAAGTACCTAATGCATGCTCAGAAGGTCACCGGATGATGCAATAGTGTCATTTGCATATTTATTAAATCGTCACAAGCTGTGTTTCCATCCATGTATTTTTATGCACATTTTGGGATACCGCATTTAAAAAAAAAACTAAAAAAAAAATCTATATAGAAACATCTGATGCGAATAAAATAGTGCAAATAAACAACGTATGCGCTCAACTGAGGTGGATGTAAAAATTTTATTTGATAAGAAGACATGCTCATAAACTACGATCGAAACACGTTTACTGAATAAATTCTTCGATGCGCATCAAAAAAAAAAACGTCGGACTGAAGTTGTGCGTGAACAAATCATGTGATTAGAAAATGGTTTTAGAAAAGTAAAAGTGGCGGAGAGCGAGATGAGCGAGTTTCCCCCGAAGTGACGATTTTGTGCTCTTGGGATGGAAACATTTTATTCCCAAATGTTTTATGCGATATTCAAATTTTTTGCATAAGTTAAATTCGCAACTTGGATGGAAACATAGCTACGTACATTTGCATATCAAAACGTGTTTCATGAAGTAGGAAGATTTTCTGAAGACACATAAAAGAGAACATTTTTTTAATTACTTATAGAAAGAAAAATTCTTTGATCATCGCACCACAAACAAACTATTTACGGTTTGACAAAACAGTCAAAAAGAAGCAGTAGTCATTTAAGGAAATGATTACATATGGAATAACTTGCTTTTATAGCTTGAATCTCTGCACAGAGACATTATAGGCTACTTAGGTGAAAAGTGGAAGTAGCTAAAAATAACTAAGCTAGGAAATAGCTCAAATGTTTGTGAAAGTATTTCAATGTAAAAAGTAATGTGGCGGTGAGGAAGTTGCTTGACCACAAAGCATCATAAAAACCAAACACTTGTTCTCTTATCAGTCCCTCCAGAATTTCCCGATTTTGCGATCGCAGTAACGAACGCAAAATCAACCAAACTCCGCAATATTTGGAGGAGTTTGCAATTTTTCAAAATTACCGCAGATTTTCCGCAGATTTGCGCCAAGATGCGTATGACATCATCACAACACACATTCAGCCAAAGCCCTCTTCGATTCATGTGCATCAGACATGAGTACAGCGAAAAGGTCTCATTTACCAACAAACATCACTGTGAAAGACTGTGCAAAACAATTTTGTACAATTGCAATTTTGCCAATTCAAGTAGTTTTCCACAAAAAAACCCACAAAAATCTGCAAGTCGCATCACAAATTTTGAAAAAAGCCACGGCAAAATCAAGCATTTTTGGCTGCAACAATCGCAAAAAAAAAAAAAAAAAAACCTCTGCAAAATCTTATACTGATTGTTTTATTCACAAACTCACACGGCTTTGGTGGTTAGCCACAGAACTGATTACTCTGGGAAACTGGCACAGAGTACCAGCTGGATTATTAACACTAACAAATACAAATGCAAATATGTGTCTGCTTGGCAAAGGCACAACAGCACTAGAGTAAATTAGCATAACCAAATTTAAAAGCTTGGACATTTTTAACAGGTCTCCCACAAATTTGTAAACATTAGGACGCTTAACGTTGGAGATTATTATAAGAATATAACGTAAGATTATAACTTGTCAATGTATGAGATGATCCCAATAAAATCATTAGCTGACCAACTCACGAACATAGAAATGATTTACAATGTGCAATTTTGTCTCATTTCAGCAAGACAAAAATACTTAAGTCTTCATTTCCCCCGCATTTTACAAAACGTTATTAGTCACATTACTGACATCAATCGCATAAAATTGAACTAAATACAGCCACATTCGAATTCATTTAAATTGTTTGTGAGATCACATGTTGTTTAAAGTAAATACTGAATTGTATATTGAGGTGTGCTCATCAGCCACAGTCCCCATTACCTGTGGAGTGCCACAAGGTTCCATTCTGGGTCCGATTTTATTTTCGATACAAATGAATTCTGGGTCCCTCTTAGTTCCATTTTTGAGCATCACAAGCTTATTGACCATTGTTATGCAGACGATACATAACTTTA
This sequence comes from Ictalurus punctatus, assembly GCF_001660625.3. Lineage (NCBI taxonomy): Eukaryota > Metazoa > Chordata > Actinopteri > Siluriformes > Ictaluridae > Ictalurus > Ictalurus punctatus. The sequence continues at coordinate 20,700,916 of NC_030434.2, read as the reverse complement.
ACACCCATTAAAATCTGGAAAAAATTTGTTGACTCCTTTTTTAGACTGTCTAAGGGACTTAGAAGGCTGGATGGATGAAAATTTCCTCCAGCTAAATGAGAAAAAGACTGAAGCAATTCTGTTTGATCCTTCACATTTGATAGAAAGCTCTAGTCTGGGCCCCTCTACAAGACAGCATCCTTACCCAGGTCAAAAAATTTGGGGGTGATCTTTGATTGACAAACAAATAATTTCCGTTCTCAGAGCTAGTTTTATTAATTAATTTATTTATTTATTTATTTACAGCTTTGTGGACTTTGCAAATTAAAATCTTCTCACATTTAAAGATCTCGAGACTGTTATTCAAGCTTTTATTTCATCGAGGCTTGATCACTGCAATGCCCTGTATGCTAGAATTAGCCAGTCTTCATTCTCGCGCTTGCAACTCGTACAGAACGCTGCAGCTGGCTTTTTGACTGGGACCAAAAAGAGAGCGCACATAACAGCCTTCTTAGCCTCACTCCACTGGTTACTGGTGAAATACAGAATCGATTTTAAGATCCTATTGTTTGTTTTTAAAGCCTTGCATGGTCTCGCTCCCATATATATATACTTCAGATCTCCTCTGCTTTCGCTCTTCCGCACGTTCGCTCAGATCCTCCTCTCAGTTGTGACTGGCCATTCCAAAGTCACGATTAAAAACCAAAGGCGACAGGGCTTTTTCTGTAAAGGCACCGAGGCTTTGGAATAGCCTGCCCCCCTCGATCAGATCTTCCCCTACAGTAAATCAATTAAAATCGTCCCTGAAAGCTTATTTCTTCTCTCAGGCTTATTTATAATCTGCCCTGTCTAGCTGCTTATTATTTGGTCTTAGTTATATCTGGTTTGTTTTCTTATAGTAGTTTGTTTATATACTTATTTCAACGATATCTTATGCTCTATTTTAATGCATTTCATATTATGCATGATGTGCAGCACTTTGGTCAATACTCGTGTTGTTTCAAATGTGCTATATAAATAAATTTGACTTTGAGTTTATTTTGGTCATGTAGGCCTGGTCACACTTGCCTTTTACACAGTAAAATCCCTAGTGTTTAATTAACACCAAGAGTGTTTATTTGAGACCAATGGACTTATATAAACACTGTAGGGTGTAAATTTAACACTGTGGGTATTAAATCAACACTGTGATTTTGCTGTGTATGTTTTTAAGTGAGATTTTATTTAAGTAACCCATATTTGTAATGGATGAGATCCACACTGACATGTTTACAAAGAAAACCCATGCTTGCATGAAGAACACCAACAAAGGAGTTATACAGTATTTCCAGTACAAAAGTATGGTTATGTATACATAATAAGTAAACTGATAACTGTTTCATTTCAGCAATTGTTGCGTTGATGTTTTTGACATTTTACACGCATTTCATCTAATAACAGGAGAACACGAGTCAACTTCATGGTTTTCAGTGACACTGACTTTGTTTACTTTCAACATGTGCATCTCTTATGGTTTATATCCTGTCTCCGCGCCTGTATTGTCGCTGGTTGTTTCCCCGTATGTGACGTCATTAGTCTCAGCTGTTTTGTGTTCACCCTTGATGCGTGTGTCATTTAAACCCTCGTGTCTTTGTACTTGGTGAAGTATTACCATAACACATGAAAAGAGGAACAAACGCTTGGTATATATGGAAAACCCAACATTTGATCTTGTTCTCTCCCTCATTCTTCGCTTCTGTTTTGCCTTGTTTATGCCCGTTTGCCAATCGCCTAACCCACTGCCTGTTTTTGACCACGCTATTGTCTCACGTATTGGATTCGTCTGCCTCTCTCTACTCGAATAAAGCTCTTATCTACATTTGCATCCAACTTCACCTCTCTTAACGTGACACATTTAGTCATATCTGATTTCTTTAAGTAATGCCAGGGCTAATAATGAAGACCTCACAAAAATACTTAAAGTATGTTTACTTTTACATTTGTTCATTTAGCAGACGCTTTTATCCAAAGCGACTTACAAATGAAGAAATACAAGCAAACTTAAAAATACTTACAAATAACTTTAATAAACAATAAATTTGATCTACTTTATGATATTGTAGAATAGTGTTGAAATGAAGCAAAATGAGGAAAATAACTCCCTTCACCAGTGCTTGCTCTGAAATATAAACCTTGTGTAAAAATTAACATGCTTCTTGAATGTGTAGCAACATTTAGTCTGTTTTTAGGACAAAAGATTCCTGCCTGTCATCCTCTCATGCTTGGCCGCATTTTCAGGAAATGAAAGGAAACTTTGAAATCTTGGCATTCGGGACACTATTACATGTCAGCAGACATCATCACGGTATCAGAGAGTGATCTGGTTAACACTTGCTAGCCAGGTTCTGAATTAAAGACGCTGATGGTCAGGTTTCATGTGACATTTTATTGAAACTGAGCTTTGTAGTGTAGTGGACTTATCTTACTTCCTGGATGATACATTATTTGTCTCAGAAATGTGTTAAAATGCTGATTACACAGGGAAGTGCCTCCTGAACAAAAGAGGGTGTGAATACGATTATAAGGGCTGGGCTGTGATGTTGAGTTGCAAAACATGTTTTTTTATAAGCACTGTCTGCATTTGTGCTCGCTCCTCCTCTGGTAACCTGAGTATCTGGAACACCATGCTAATGCTATAGGATTATGTATGTGCTCTTGTGCTTTGCATACAAAAAGGTGGTTGTGGACTGAAGCAACGACTCATAGCATTACAGGAGAAAAAAACCCACATGGAGGTGGATAAGGTTGCGTGGCTAATCTAGATGATTAGACTACGTGGCTAAAGCAGTTGTATGCTTAGCCTTGTTTACTGTTGAAATAGGTACAGTAAGTCAACAAAACGTGTGGTCAGGTTGTTTAAGTCCTGACTTACTCACTGTGTGCATACAGGACCTTCATAAAAGTAATGCAGAGGAGGGAAAAAATGCATCTTAGGCGTAATTTTTAAATGCACATGATTTTATTATCCCTTATTAAATTTGCACAACAATCTAGAGACAGTACATGTTAAATACAGGGATGCAGTTTGCAGAAGACCAAGAGAGTGAGATGGAATAAAGACACGAAAGGACAGATTTCCCAGGTGCTAACAAGGAACTTAGATGTCATGTGACCCCATTTACACACTGGATTATATCCGGATAAGGATTATCCACATCTGCATCTACGCTTTTTATGTTGATAGACCCTATTTGGATATAATTCTGATACTCGAATTGTAAACGCTCCCATTTAAAACATTAAATAATGCATTGAGAATCAGGATTAAATCCAGATAGGGATTCTCCACATTAAATCTAATGTATAAATGGGTTTAAAACAGATCTGAGACACGTTTTAACCAGATGTTGTATAAGCATAAATGCATTTGAGAACCGAAACCTTAGCCAGATGATTCCAGACTACCAAAGTTGGTGCCTTTATGGAGAACAACAAAAAAAAAAATGCAGCCATTATCAGTGCCATGAAACAACCGAAAACTAGGAAGAACGCAAGGCAGATATAAGGAGCTGATTTGCATATTGACACAATGTGACTAAGGTTTAACTACAAGTGTACATGAGTGTAACTGGATTACAATACAGACACAAGATGCTTGAAGTAATAGTTGTAAATGGGGTCTGTGGAAGTGATGAACAAAAAAAATTATCATTCTTTACTATACTTCAGGAACAGTCCAGCATTCTTCACGCCTATAGTCTCAGAAATAAATTCAATCGAAATTCCTAACAAATCTTAAATTTAACAGATGTGACAGTGAGAACGAGACTTAATAGCAATCGCTGTAATCTATCTGCTGCTACACTGACTTTGTGCATTTATCACTGCAGTTTGTATTATGACAGCTCGCGATTAGTTTTCTATCAGTCTAACGTTGAAAAGATTAGGAGTAGAGTTGGTAGTTATGCCTAGCTAATGTTTTCCCATGGTCCTCATTCCCTTGGTCAAAAAATAAAGTCAGTGATTTGAGGCAGCCATGTTTTATTTTTGTGAATATTTCTTGTGAACTTGAAGTAAGTTGAAGAATTTATACTCTTTTTGAGTTAAGAATTTGAAGCTGCAGTTGAACTTTTACCTAAGGATTTATTTCTTAATCGTATAAGTTATTTAAAATTCTTCTTGATTATATAATTTTGGTATTTTTACTACCTCTAACAAGCTCCTGTTCTTTTCTTAGTACAGAAAAATGTCCAAATTCTTGCCTGTAGTAATCGCACGTAAGCTAGAAATAATGTTTATAGAAATTAGGTTGTAAAAATGCTGGAATATTCCTTTAAGTTTCCAATAACCCCCTCTATGGCAAACCCAGAGATATGAATCACAAATACTGCTTATCTCTTCACAACATTTGAATCATTGAATCAGCAGCAAAGGAAAAAGGAAAGGTTTAGTTTGTTATAGGGTTTTTACTGGGTTAAGATGGTTGCCATTCTTACCTAAACACACACACACACACACACACACACACACACACACCTATGGAATAGCACCATATTGGTCAGGTGGCTGGAACATGGAATGATAATGTAAATAAAGGATTCATCTTCACTTATGATTTCCTGACTACGGAGCTGCTGAGGTGACATGGTGGATATTTGTAATTCAGTGTTGCAAAAGTTTAATATACTGAGGCCATGATTTAAGTTTCTCAAGCTTTTTGACTGATTATTTCACTGATTTAGACCACTGTGGCCACCGTGGAGATGACTTATACTATTACACTTTACTTACAAGACATATTAGAGCACTGGCGATATCACTCCAAATATGATATGGATCTGTATATGTACATGAAGTGGGTGTGTCCTAAACTGGATGTTTCATCCATCCATTTTCTGTACCGCTTATCATACACAGGGTCATGGGGAGCCTTGAGTCTATACCAGGAAACAAGGGGCACAAGGCAAGAGACACACTGGACGGGTTTTCAACCCATTGCAGGGCACAATCATACACACTACAGACAATTTGGAAATGCCAGTCAGCCAGTGCCAACATGACGCATGTGTATTGTAGGGTTGGCGGTTCGATTCCCGGCCCACATGCCGAAGTGTCCTTGGGCAAGACACTGAACCCCAAGTTGCTTCCGATGGCAAGTTAGCGCCTTGCATTACAGCTCTGCTACCATTGGTGTGTGAGTGAGTGTGTGTGAATGGGTGAATGAGACACAGTGTAAAGTGCTTTGGATAAAAGCGCTATATAAGTGCGCCATTTACCAATTATTTATTTTAGGATTGGGGGAGGAAACCGGAGTTCCAAAGGAAACCCCCGAAGGAAGCATGGGGAGAACATGCAAACTCTGCACACTTTTTGATTCAAACCCCCAACCCTGGAGGCATGAAGCAAACATGCTAACCACTAAGCCACCGTGCTCCCCTAAACTGGAAGTTTGTTTCTAATTACACATGCCTCCAGAAACCCTGGAAAAACCTCAGATGTTGAAATAGCAGCACTGAATCTATGAATTCTGTCTCTAACCGCTCCTCATCCTCAGAGATCCGCGCAGTACTGTTTTGTTGGGGGTTTTTTGTTTCTACTTGCCGGCAATATTTTCACAGAAATATAAACTTTACTCTAATAAACTCTATTTTCCAAAAATATAAACAAACTAGGAGTCTAAATGAATAGTGCACTTCCTATTCATACCTGTATTTTGTATGTTTATAACACATTATCTGTTCATTTTGAATAACGTATTTGTATTGGTCTACATCCCTACTACATGGAAATACTATTAGCCTTAAGGAATTCTCAAAGTGAATAGACTTTTCTGCCCGCACCTGCTAAATAATTAACTGGAGGCCACGTATTAAGTACGACATTCCATAACATAATAAGCCGTGGGCTCAGGTTACACAATTCACAACAATTCAGAAACACTTTGGGTGTGGCCTCAAATATACTCAATTTCTGACCACACTCTACTCAAAAATAATCCACCTTGGCACCTCAGCGGCTCCGTACATGACAGACTGACTGGTGTAATACCCAAACGAAAACTCATTTTCCCAGTTGGTCTTTGCAGAAGTCTGCTTTAGAGAATGACATTTACCTTTGCACATTTTCATTTTTAAAATGGTCAATATACACATTATATCTCTCTGTATTGTATTTTTGAATCAGAAATACAGATTTTTTTTTGTGGTTTCAAAAAAATATTACTCGGGTATATAAACTGCAAAATATCGAAGCTTCTCCCCCCCCATTCATGATCAAGGTGATTCAGCTGTGCTTTGAGCGTTCATGTTTAGTCTCCTATACCACCAGTACACAGCATTCACTTATGTTCAACAAAATCTATCTATCAAGCTTGCTTTAGGATTTCACGCCGTTTTTAAGCATGTTTCTTTTTTAAAGCATATATATTAGCATGCCCATCAATACATCAACACGTTAAATTAAAAAATAAAAAATAAAAAAAGCATTAATTAACATGCAGATTGACTTAAGGCCTGTTAGGGTGAGTATATGCTCCATTTTAATTGTCAGAGAAGGGATTTTTTTTTAATGGCATGGTGTACAACACAATACATAACAGGTCCATCTTATCACGTAAACTTACAGCCACCATGACAAAAAAAAAAAGATAATCTTAGCCGAAATTCACATGATTGTATACACGAAAATACAGATTGCCTACTGAATTACTGAGCTAAATCACCTATATGCCTTTACAGTGATCTGGTCTTTTTTTTTTTTTTAATTTATTTTATCTCATATCTCATATCAACACTTTATCCAATATAATGACTTAATATATTTATAGTGATAAATAAAATAAATAAAATCTAATATAATTTAGACATACAATCATATTGTGCTCATCAGGAATACATTAGTATGCAATTAATATATATATATTTTGTATATATGTGTATATTATAATATAATTCATAATATCTGTGTGTGTATATATATATATATATATATATATACACACTGTATAGTTTCCTCTTATTTCCAGATACCCTTACAGTATTTTTAGCATTGCATTGCCACTATGAAAACATTGTGCAAAGATGAAAAAATGTGCAAAACAAACCGCTGTAAACTGAGAACTATCCACACAAAGGGGGAAAGCGCTAAGCGTGCCCTACTCTAAATGAACACACCGGCTCACGGCACAGCCAAACTCTCACGATCCACAGACAAAAACAAGCTGAAAACAAAGAAATAAAATCGTCCCAGCACTCTGGACAGACGGCGACATGAAGTCATGACGATACTGAGCAACACTTTTCCTCCAGTTTGTGTCTCATGACTGAATCCTTCACGTAACTGAGTGAAAGTTTTGGCATTTTGATCCACTGGGGAAATGGACTGAGCAACTGACTGGGTACTTTTTTTTTCCTTTCAGGTTGTGATGATACACAAGTGGACCAGCTGAAATGATCACACATGAGTGACTCAGAGTCCTCTAGGTTTAGAGTTCGGACAGAAGACAGTGGTCATGGACAAAACTACGTAAGGCAGTGGTCACCAAGTCTCTTCCAGAAGATCTAACATTACGCAGTTCAGTTAAAACATATCTGAACAAAATGGACGCTTTGAAGCAGGAAGATAGCTGCGGTCTGAGTTCACGTTTGTACACTGCAACATGATGTTTGTGCGCTCTCAAACAGAACTTCCTATACACCACATCTTTGTTTATTTGTACTCTGTTTGAAATTTCATACTGCATCGCTGCTGAATTCTCAATTCTAATAGGTCAGGAATTAATTTGATAACTATTAATGAGCTTGTTTTAATACTCAGTCCCGACAGGATTTCGCAGAGTTCTTCGTGAATATTGCGGCCAAAAATTGTTTGAATTTGCTGCGTTTATTTTTTTAAATTTGCGATGCAACTGGCGGAGTTTTCTGTGTTTTGCGGAAAACTACTGGAATCGAACTACTTGAATCACGGCCTTTCGCGGATATGTTTGTTGGTAAATGAGACCTTTTAGCTGTACTCATGTTCGACGCACGTGAATCGAAGAGGGCTTTGTGACGTCACATGACACGTCTCGGCCCGAATCTGCTGAAAAATTTGCAACCGTTTTGAGAAATTCTCCAAAAATTCTCCTCCAAATATTGCGGCGTTTCCTTGATTTTGTGTCCATTTCTGCAATCGCAAAATCCTGTAGGGACTGAATACGTTACCGTTTCTATAGTAACAATTTACACAGGGACTTAAAGTGGATGCTCCACATAAACAGATTCAAACGTGTGTGTAATTGTTCATTTGCTGAGAATTGTTAAGGATTTCTGTTTATTATTAAGTATTTTTGGAAGGACCTTATTACAAAGGTAAAGCTGTATGATTTCTTTATGACTTCTGACACAGGAAAGCCTTCAGACAGAGGACTTTCTGCTTTTTGTGGTTTCTTGGTAACATGACATGCTGGCTGTTTTTTTTTTCCTTATGTCTTATTAAATTACAAGGTGCATTGCATCCTGGTAGGCAGCTGCTCCATGCTGGAAAGGAAAGCTCTACAAAGGGTTGTTAAAACCGCTCAGAAAATCATTGGCACACAATTACCAGCTCTTGAGGAGATGTACACAACAGGCTACTCATGAACGACCACAGTTACCCTGCACAGGCACTTTTCTCTTTTCTGCCCTCTGGCCAATGGCTCAGGACTATTCAAACATGCACTACACGATTCAGGGATAGTTTCTGCCTCAATGCCATAAGACACTGGACACTTTATAACAGCAATAATGTCACTTCATGCCTTATTGGATTGTCATGTGTACATTTTTGTCATTTCTGCACACATGCCCACTTGTGTACGTAGCAGTGACAAATCTATTGTACTCTTGTCATGTCTATAGTCTGTGGTGCAGCAATCAAGAAAGGATTTCATTGTATTTTGTACACGTTACTGTACACAGGACAATAAATGGCTTTGACATTGAAAGAAAGAGAAAAAAATGAGGAAACAACATTATACATTATAATGCAAGTGATAACAGCTTGTTTCGGGGACGGTCCACAAAACATTAAAACTGAACTATAAAGGCATAAATTGTCATTGTTGGCAACTTGCTGTGGTAGAAGTGGAATAAAACACCTCAGGATGTGCTGCTATGGGTCAGGAACAGTAACTCAGGCCGAATCATACCACAGCGTCACTGATTATTTTCCTATAACAGAACCCCTGGAAGTGTTTTATTCTTTACATATCAAGCTCAGAACCGATTCCCATCCAAGAAGGTTCTTTTTGACCAGAAAGTATATTTATGACCACATGTTCCTCAGTGGTTCATTTATGGTTTAGTTATTTTGATATTTATTTGAAGTATATGGCTTTTTTTTTTTAGTTTTAACACACCTGATGTATCTAATCAAGGTGTTCTGGATCAATTACTGGTTTCAGAACTAAACCACTAAAGCTGAACAAAGGATTTTTCACAGTAAAATACCAGAAAATTGCTCACATTCTGACAAATGAAGTGTCAGTGGTCTCATGAATAGCACTCCTATACATTGTGCCTCTGGTTCTGAGACCTCTCCGGTCCAAATATAACATGTTTTGTTCACAGCCGTCATTCTTTAGTTGTTCTATGATTGATGTCATGCCATCAGCTTGGCTCACATCCTTTCAAAACACTCTTATCAAAAGATTTATTTCCCTGTTTGAAGCGTACAGCCATCATAACCCACGTAATCACGGTATCCTGCGATTTTTCTTTGGGAACTGAACTGCACAGAAATGTAGATCTAAAGGAAGAGCCGCTGCTGACCACTGCTTCACTGCTTCAATTTTCAGGCATGGTCGGTGGAAACGGGAATCGGATTTAGCACCAGAGGAAGTCGAGGGGTTGGATGATGACCCTTCTGAAGGAAGCACTTTGACGGACATGTAGAAATGGCACTGAGGAGAGGAGGGGTCTCACGCTGGATTTGAAGAAAAAAAAAAATTCACAAACAAGTCTATTTTTTCCCCTTCTGTTTCATTATTTCAAATAGCATGCAATTTAGGAGAGAAGAGTTTCTATTGAATATTCGTGGGTGAGGTGACTTGTTGTATTTTAAGTTAGTGATGTTTGATCTGTGGTATGCTGGGTGTTTTTTTTTACCCCCCTCAGGTTAATCCAAATGGTCCGTGCACGGTACCTTGGCGGTGGTATTGCCTGGTGTATCAATCCAGCCTGCTGTATATGGATAGAAATAGGGTTCAAACAAACCTTGGCTCTGGTGCGTGTATTCAGTGAGGGATTAGGTAACATGTTTAAAATTCAGCAACCAGCTGTGGGTGGAGTTTAGCCAGTGTTTTGGTTAGGTACGGTGTATCTCAGCTGTGGTAGACGGCCATGGCTGGTTGTTTCTGGGAGAGTCTTTGCAGCTCCTCCCTGATGGCCTTGATTAGCGAGGCTGAGGACTGCACAGGTGGAGAGGCTTCCTCCGGGCCGGGGTATCCTGCTGTGGGCGTGGGAGAATCTCTCAGGGATGACCTGGGCATCTGGAACACGGGAGATGATAAGTACTCAGGGAACATCAGGATCTGCTGCAAAAGAGCGACAGAGGCTGGTTGGGTTTCAGTAGTATTTTTTTGAAAGAGCACAGTGTCCCGTGGTTGCTCAGAAGGATGCGTATGGATTGTTTCATTTTAATCTGTAATCTGTTGGAGGAAATATCCTGACTGTTCTGACTATACATTTGATCATTAATCGATCGGACACTGATCCTCTTCTCCGTCACATATTATTCTGAGGACTTCAATCGCCTAAACTCTATGGAATGACTTCACTCTGTGCTCAGGGGAAAATAAATGTATCAATCATTTTGTATAGACCAGAATTAATACTGCGCGCCATTATAATTACTCTATACCAACTAATAGCACAATACCACAATAAGAGTGCTTACATTTAACAACATGTAGCTAAAGGTTCTCAGCAAACATGTAGCTAAAGGTTCTCTGGTCTGATAAGAGCAACTCTTGATATTTTGGTCTTTAGTCAGAACGTTTCGCTGGAAACCCAACACTGCTCATCACCCTGAGAACACCATCACCACAGTAAAGCATGGTGGTGGTAGCATCATGTTGAGAGTAACCCACCAAGGGTTACACTTTTTTTTATGGTAGACATCCACCTATAGGCAGAGTTGATGTTGTGCTACATTCTTTCCATTTTTAAAAGAATGCATTGAATGTTGCTTTGCAGGATCTTCAAAGGTTTGGGATATATTTTTTTTTACTAAACCCTCATTTAAAACATTTTACCAGACATGTTTCACAGCTTCAACTTTGGGCTTCATGAAGTTGTTTGTTTAGATATAACCTCTAGGGTCTTCCAGGAACAGGTGTATTTATATTGCGATCAGGTGAACTCCATTCAAATAATTATGTGACTTCTGAAGGCAACTGGTTGCACCAGAACTAATTTAAGGGGTTTCATAGCAACAGTAGTTACCCACTTAAATGTTATGGGATATTTACTGTATATTTATCCCATATAATCCCAGTTAAGTCAATTTCAGTTTCAGGTGTTAACACTGCAAAACTTGGAAAAGTACAAGGGGAACTTTGTAAAAGTTCAAGGGGAACATTGCATGAACTTGGAAAAGTTCAAGGGGAACTTTGTAAAAGTTCAAGGGGAACATTGCATGAACTTGGAAAAGTTCAAGTCGTTCAAGTCACTATATGGTCAGGGAAGGAAGACTTACTGTAATGAACATTTGAATTGACAGAAAATGAAAGGATAGTTTACATGTTGTTGTAGCATGCTACGAAATACCTTCAGCTATGTTTTGAGTTCTGCATGACCAGCTTTACCACTAGAATTGTGTATGTGACTCACAGCTTCTCGATTGTTTGCAGGTCTGGAGACCTCTTCGTCTGACCGGTACTGAGCCCAGCTGGATCCTGAGGGTCCAGACACACTGCGTCCCACTCCGGGATACACACCAATCCGACTGGACAAGCCTACCTGTGTCAGCTGATGTAACTGTGCACCTACACACACAGATTAAATCACCAACACATGCAGAGTATATCAACTGTGACAGACGCAGGTTAATAGAGACATCTACCTGTGCTGCCCCCTACAGGTCGTGGTCGTGAGGACGATGGGATCTCCTCTCCATACTGCCCCCTGCTTGAATAACCTGGATCAGACTGTAGCTCTCCTGATGCCAGATATCCAGGGCCCAGCGCCTGCCTGTTAACCAGACATCAATGTGTTTAGAAAATATTTATACAGCAACCTTTACACTCTTCTTGGCACAGTTTCAATCAAGCAAATAGCCTGGTGGCAAAGTGAATAGTCAACCTTTCTGTGTAAGTACGCAAACTTTTTTTTAAAAGAGAAAGCTATACTGTATCATAAATCCTTCAAGGTTTTCATCAGAGCATTTTGTAATCAAGCTCACCTCTGCAGTAAGTTTTGCACAGATGTAGGGGACATTCCTAATTCAGCATACCTCTACAAATACACAAATAAGATGACACAATGACACAGAAGTCGATTCATGTGTATTTGTTTAGTGCTCAAATGTCTATCAGTATCTGGGTTTAGATGTAAAACTGAAGTTGGTGTGGATGCAATGTTTTTTTCTTTCTTTTTTTCTTTTTTTTACTTATGCTCAACACACGAAGAGGGCTTTGGCTGTATGCGTGTTGTGATGACGTCACATGACACGTCTTGGCCCAAATCTGACGAGGATCTGCAGAAATTTTGAAAAATTGGAAATTCTTCTGTATATTGCGGAGTTTGATTGATTTTGCATTCATTTCTGCAATCGCAAAATTGTGAAATCCTGGAGGGACTGGCTAGAGCACACGCAGGTATTATTTTTGTTTGTACCTGCTTGCGACATTTTCTAACAAATTTAGTTGGTTCTATTTCCCACAATATAAACAGTAGCCTAATTTAAACCACTGCAACAGGCAGTGATATATAAATAACATTATATCTGACTGCGTGTTTACACCTGCATGAAGGTAAAAACCTTTGAAACTTGTCCTATGAAACATTTCTTTAAAAAAAAAAAAAGGAATTTGAATTTCTTACTCATAACGCCATTGTCATTCGTATCTGTTTACAACACATTATCTGTTCATTCCAAATAATCTGCTCATATACATCACGTAAAATATTAAAAGTGTATGTATTATTATTCTCTTATACTCACTGCAGAGAAGGGACTGTGTGCAGGGGCTGCTGGGTAGGACGATGATCCCCACTGGCGGACAGAACGCGGGGGTGGACTAGAGGGTGGACCGGGACTGACCCCTTCCACTTCAGGAATTGTTGTAACCCCAGTAAGGTTCAGTGGGGCAGAGCTACTCTGTGAGGAGGGTGAGACCAGTGCAAATGCATCATCTAACAGGGAGTGCATTTGCTGACGTGCCTCTTCAATGGTTGGCTGAGGTGGAATATAAGCGGGCGGTGCAGGGGCGGGGCCAGGAGGTGGAGACCCTGGGTCAACAAATACCTCATCAGTCGGGGAGGGGCTACCGACATCAGGGAGCTGATCTGCATCCGACTGGACCGAGAACGAGAAGGTAACATAACGTGAATGCTCCTGAAATGAAAGCGGAGGGTGTTAATTAAAAATGTGTGATTTTACCATGTAGGCCACATTGTTGACTCCCGGGTACTTCCTGTACGTGGCATCGCCGTCGGTAATGAGACGGTCTTTATCAGTCAGGCTGCTGTTTGCACTCAAATTCTGCCGCTGGCGCTGTCTGGGAGAACGTCTGCCTCTTGAGCCACACACACACACACACACACATTAAGTGAAAATGATTTGTAAAAACAAATCAAATGGATTCTAAACCATTCATTATAGAAATCTGATGATCATAGTACAAAATGAGAACTAGTGAATGCCCATCTGTCACATATTAAGGAAATTTCCATTTTGTTACTGATAAATAAAGTTCTTGACTGGTTTAGATCTTACTGTACTTGATAGACAGTTGCTAGTTTGTTCGCATTAATATTGATTTTCACAACCTAAAATGATTGAAAATGTGTTTCTACTCTTCTTATACCACAGCCATTTGCCAATATACATCCATTATCTGTACCGCTTATCCTACACAGGGTCACAGGGAGCCTATCTCGGGGAACTCAGGGAACAAGGCAGGGGACACCCTGGACGGGGTATCGCAGGGCACAAGTGCACACACATTCACACACTACAGACAATTTGGAGATCCCAATCAGCCTACAACACGTGTCTTTTGGACTGGGGGATGAAACCAGAGTACCCAGAGGAAACCCCCAAAGCCTGGGGAGAACATGCACACAGGGCAGAGGTGGGATTCAAACCCCCAACCACGGAAGTGGTTCACAGTTACATTTAACGTTGCAGAATTAGTCCCTGTTATCACTTATGTTAGAGCAGCTGTAAATGGTCTTTCCTTCACCTCTCTCGCTCTCTTGAATTTAATAAACAAAGAACGCGGCTTGTCATGTTAATGAGAAACTGGAAAGGGTAAAGTCGTCTGTCCTGAAGACTTTTCAGTGTCGGAAAACTTTAAAAGTTACAGCTTTATGCCTGACTGTTACAAAGTGCTAACACTGGAGACTCCTTCCAGAAATGCTCCTTCCAGTCAGAAAACTTTACCATATAAACAATTACACACATTGGTAAGGTGGAGTGTCTGTCATACAAGTCCCTGTGGAAACGGTTACTATAGAAACGCATGAAAAAGAGCACATTAATGTAAACCTTGTAGACAGAATTACTACTAGTCAGAGCTATAAAATATAATAATAATAAAAATAATAATAATACAAAATCAACACTTTCTGACCAATCAGATTTGACAATTCTGCAGCACTGTGGTATACATCCAGATTAAAACTTACTTGTTCAACTTGGCTTACAGTTCTTGGGTTTAGTTAAACATACTTAAAAATAATGTTTGTACAACTTAAACGCATAAAGTATTTAAAGATTATTTTTACCTCCTGTGAGGCTCTCCATTGGGTGAAGGTGTTTGTGTTTCAGGATGCAGGATCTTGTGTATTTGCTCCTGGGCTTGCTGGTACACCCGCTGCTGCTCTGAGCTGTCCCCAAACACTGCTATAATGTCCTCCATGGATGGAAAATCGTAGTGGCCTTTTCTCTTGGCCCGCAGTCGTATCTTATTGCGGTGGTGCTCGATCTCAGACTTATGCCTGAGAGCAACCTGGATCTGAATGCAAACAGAACCAAAACCCATATGCTTCAGAAAAAAACCCTGCAGTTCTACCAGTGTATGTCCGAGTGCACCTCTGAACACGGTGTTCTCACCTCAGAGCTAACCTTTCCTCCGTCTGACATCCTTTCACTAAGGGCGGGGCTTAGGGCTTGGTTATGCGAATGAGAGGGTGGGCTCGGCACAGGCTGCATGGCGATTAACTGGACCTTATTCGAGACCCGGCGTGTTCCGTCAGACGAACCTCGAGACAGCCGATCAACGTGGTCAAATATGGAGGAGGACGATAACTGTTCATCAGCTCCGCTGCCTGATGCCGCACCTGCTACACACAGGGTCAGGGGTCAAAGGTACTCTTACTAAGTTTCCAAGTAAGACTGGTGAGCTCAGTGAAAAAGAGAGCAGCTTACCAAGTTTGTTTTTCGCTGTTGATCCGAAGTGGAAGTTTAAAAAAAGGAAAAGATAGAAAAAAAAAGCCAAAGTGAGATTTTTTACCTAGACATAATCTGAATAAAACGTGACAGGGTGGTGTTCAGATCACAGCGATCATAGGGTGGTGTAGTCAGACCGCCAAAGTGTTTTATTCCTCTTATCCCACAGCAATTTGCCAAAGATGACTTTTTTTAAAAGAATATCATGGATTTTTTTTTTATCCATTTATAGTTATGTTTACTGATGTAGAATTAAACATAACTACATGCTTGTTGTTGGAATTAAACATAACTATATGTAAATGTTGTGTCTGTGAAACAAGGTCACTCATTAGAAAGAGCACATTAATATAAAGCCAGAACTACTTTGAAAGCTGCTGTTAAGGAAAATTAATTCGGACCAATCAGAATCGAGAATTCAACATTGCTGTGGTATTTTTCATTTTACAATGACTTGAGGTGTTGCAGTTGATTGATTGTACTGCAATGTCAACATGCCTGTTTCAACTTCTATTTTATTTGCCATAGTGCAAAATGAAAATACACTTTTAGTCTGCGGTGTGTGTGTGTGTCTGTGAGTGTGTGTGAAACTATGTCTGTTACCATGTTTGCTCTTGCGGTGATGAGGTTTGCTGTCGCTGGGTGTGACCGCAGGTCTAGTGCTTTCCTCTGCTGACTCTCGGCCACTGGACGCCTCACTAGCCAACGAATCACCATCAGATGGAGACAATCTACCACACACACACAAACACACACACACACGTCACATGGTGTTTTATGTGCTTCAAGAACACACAGATATGCGCATTTACACCCACACATTCATTTACTACCTGCTCCTCCTTCGAGCTGCACGTGACACTTTAGTGGATGAGCCTTTGGATTTGGGTGTGTTCAGCTCTCCGCCCTCAGAGGGCGTGGCCTCTTTGACAGATGGTGGCATAGGGGAAGGTTCTTGGATCACCATGATGTCATCTTTACTATGCTGTCCAAGGTGGAGCTTGGCAAAATCAAAGCCTTTCACACTTGGGGCCTGGAGCTGAACACACACACACACACACACACACACACACACACACACACACACAAACATACATACACAAACCAATGGCAAGACATCTTACCTTCCAAATGATCTTACAATCAGATCAACATTGTTTAATGCTCCATTAAAGCAAGGCAATGGTAAAATTTAACCTAGCCTACTAAGAGTCCACTTATCTTAAAACACACTTAACTGGGTGGATAGAATGAAGAGTCAAGTGCCTATTCTACATGTAATGCGGATGAGTGATCCACTTATGTACACACACACTCACACACACACACTTGTACATACACTGTGAAATGGTTCGACCCAGACCTTCTGTCTCTGTTGGATGGTGCTCATGGCGTCTGGTTGGAACTCCAGTTTCTCTGAGCGGCACAGTTTCCAGTAGAGGATGATGATGATGATGAGGACCACCACCCCGGGGACCACCACCCCAACGATCAGCCACACATTACTGGGCTGTGTCTCAGAGGGAGTCAGGGATAACTTCTCCACCGCTGATAAATACACACACAACAGAGAAACTGAGTGAAGTTAGTTTGACACTGTGTGATTTCAGCAGGCTTTTAAGATTGTTCCGCGTCACGTTGTATGAAATGAACTCTGTCACAGACTGCAAGATAACTCTGTTCTTTGTGTCAGATTATATGATGAAGAGTAATGAGAGACTACACTGTAATGAGGTAATGAGCTGGAGGTAATAAGGATATGTTTCCTGTCCATTAGCATGTTTTCTTTACGAATCTCCATTGGCACTACTGTATTTCGTTCTGTCCCGTGAGTTTTGCGTAATCATGCTGTGCACTTATTGGTGAAACTTAAAGTCTCCCATGAAATCAAAAGTGAGGTTTTATGGCTTTTAGTATGATTATGTTAGCCTTAAGGTTTTCTATAAGCTAGTGCGCTCCAGTACAATGACAAGATTTGCATTTAGAAGATAAAAAAAAAAGAAATTTACAGTCTCTTTCTACCACCGATACGGATCAACAATCCTGATGACATCATTCTGCACTTTCCAATCAAATGCTCTCTAGAATCTGAAGTGTCCCGCCCCAACATTATAAAAGTCATCTTGCCGACATTGCAGTTGTCGAGTGAGAGAAATCATATGGTAAATAATCTGCACTTATATAGCGCTTTTTTAACCTTAGCGGTTCTATAAACACTTTACACTGGTTCTCATTCACCCATTCACACACACACCAATGGTAGCAGAGCTTGCCATGGGGAGCAACTTGGGGTTCAGTGTCTTGCCCAAGGACTCTTCGGCATGTGGAGTCACGTGGGCCAGGGATCAAACCGCCAACCCTACGATTAGTGGACAATCTGCTGTACCACCTGAGCCACAGCCGCCCATTCAGCAAGCACGGGTCGTAAACATGTCTTTCTGTTCGAATGTGCGCATTTTATCCAACTCTAAGTTAGCTAAGAAGGAAATGGCTTGAATTCATTCACGTTCAATGTTTTCAATTTCATAATTTATAAACTTAACCCGAGCTGTGAGGTAAGCTAAACGCTATTGGTTATTTAAAAAAGGGGAGGAGCCACTCGATATGTCCTGACCCTGACTTCCTGTTCCAGTGGAAATTACAATCAACACATCGAATAACGCTGCAGGTTTCAAGGGACTTCACAGGGACAAGCGTTGTAGCAGCGATCGCACTTTTTAAAAAATTCGTCTGTTAGGTGAGTTTCAAACTGGAATGAAAAAGAAGATCCTTTGTTTTGTTTTTTTTTGTTGTTTTTTTTTAATTTCCAACAATTTGACCCCGCCCATCCCCCCTCCCCCTCCCCCACAGCTCGGAATTCCTCCTAAAAAAAAAAAATCCTCACCTCTGTGCTCAGCACGTGACCTCGAGTCAACATGGCTGCTCACAGCATCGACACTAAACAAACTAGCACTTCTTTACTTTTAAATGAGTTATACTGTACTGTATATACGAGTGCTTGTTTCAGATCAATCAACGTACATACAGAACATGTTTGCTTGTTAACTCTATAACACTGACTCTATAGCTCACTGTTTTGAGGAGGTACTAAATCACTCCTCACAGTTTGCTGGCTGGTTTGTTGAGCATGAAGGCATCCATGTGTTTTTCCCCACTTTGTAGTTCGAACGTATGATGGTCAATAATGACACAAGTCTGACTTAAACTCGGCATAACACAGCCATAAACTGCCTCGTGAGTTCCCTGTCAGGAAAAAGAGCAAGCGCTGCTTCAGTTGTGGGCGGAGCTAATTTTCATGGCTGGCAAAATGTAAATAAAACTTCAGCTTAAATTGAAGAAACCAGCCAGATGTTGTAAAGTAACAGCTTTCTTGATATATTAACAAGACCATGATTATTACATGTCTAGAAAGACTTTTAAGAAAAGTATAAACTATACCTTTATGATGAAAAATTTTTATTTTAGATAAATATTGTTTTTCTGGGCTGTAATGGTTTTTCCACATGATACATTAGTCTGGGTGTTACTCTTGTGTACATAACATTTTGTGTGTATAACTGACAGACTGAATATTTATTTTAGCTATGCAAATACTGTGTGTTGGTGTGCATGCGTGTGTGTGTGCGTGTGTATGTGTGTGTGTGTGTGTGTGTGTGTGTGTGTGTGTGTGTGTGTGCGTGTGTGGCTTACGTGTAGCCAGTATTCCATGCACACGGTAGCCCAACACAATGGCTGCCCTCTGCAGGTTAAGCCTGTTCAGCATGGCAGCAGTGGTCTGGGCCGACAGCCGCTCTCCTGACCCCGCCTCCACAAAATACACCAGCTCTAGAGGGTTATCCGCCCCATCCAAGCGTGAAGCTCGAACAATCTGACACACAGGGACATGCAAATAAATACAAATGCAAACAGTCCCATTCGTGTACACATAAGGAAGGGTGTGTGTGCGTGCCAGAAGTGAGGACAGATTTCTGTGTGTGTGAAAGAATATTCAAGGTTTTTGAGAGATTACCCATGGAAGCCGAAAAAGGCCACGAGTTTAACAAATCGAGAGCACAAGAAATAACACATGGCCTTTCTGGACTTGTAATTACCTGCACGCTGTTGTTGCCCACAGTGGTTGCTCGTCTCCAGCGACGCCCACCGCCCAGCCCAAGCCCCTCCCCCACCAACACAGCCAGTCTCCTCTCCATTTTAGCCTGGAACGTCCTCTCACTCACACGCTGATCTAACACGCCCAGTAACACTGCAACACACACAGAGAGAATTATAATTATATCACTACATAATCACATCAAATAAGAAACGTCTGAATGATAAAAAGACACAATGCACACAACAACACTTCCCAATACCCGTGCAGCCAAATATATTCTAATGAGATACATTCTCACCCGTCTTCACCCAGGACGATCGCAAATGATGAGATACATTCAGCACAGGATAATGAAAAGCTGGAGAAGGGAAGGGAAGAGAAGAGAAGAAAAGAGAAGAGAAGAGAAGAGAAGGGAAGAGATGAGAAGAGAAGAAAAGAGAAGAGAAGGGAAGGGAAGAGAAGGGAAGGGAAGAGAAGAGAAGAGAAGGGAAGAGAAGAGAAGGGAAGAAAAGAGAAGAGAAGAGAAGAGATGAGAAGAGAAGGGAAGAGAAGAGAAGGGAAGAGAAGGGAAGGGAAGAGAAGAGAAGGGAAGAGAAGGGAAGGGAAGGGAAGGGAAGGGAAGGGAAGAGAAGAGAAGGGAAGAGAAGGGAAGGGAAGGGAAGGGAAGAGAAGGGAAGGGAAGGGAAGGGAAGAGAAGGGAAGGGAAGGGAAGGGAAGGGAAGAGAAGGGAAGAGAAGAGAAGGGAAGGGAAGAGAAGAGAAGGGAAGAGATGAGAAGAGAAGAAAAGAAAAGAGAAGAAAAGGGAAGAGAAGAGATGAGAAGGGAAGAGAAGAGAAGGGAAGAGAAGAGAAGGGAAGAGAAGGGAAAGGAAGAGATGAGAAGAGAAGAAAAGAGAAGAGAAGAAAAGAGAAGAGAAGAGAAGGGAAGAGAAGGGAAGAGAAGGGAAGGGAAGAGAAGGGAAGGGAAGAGATAAAATGAGATGAATGCAGGAGAGAAGAGATAAAGGGATTTGAAAGAATAAGAGAAGAAATGAGAAGAGAAGAAAACAAGAGAAGAGAAGTGAAGTGAAGAGAAGAGGTGAAAAGAGATGAAAGCAGAAGTGAAGAGAAGAGGTGAAAAAATGAGGAGAGAAGAGAAGAGGAGAGAAGAATTGAACTGAATGAACTTTAATTGAATTGAATTAAAGAAAAGCAATTTTAGATGATAGAACATACAGTATATACTATATGGGTATATGTGCATGGTTGATTGTGTGTGTGTGTGTGTGTGTGTGTGTGTGTGTGTGTGTGTGCGTGGGTGTGCATGCGTGTGTGCATGTGTGTGTGTGTATACACTCACGCTCTGCGATCTGCACTGCAGGAAAGCCCAGGTAGAAGCTGAACTCCACCACATGCAGCTGTCTCAGGTGAGCGCTGACGTCGGCGCCCCTGAGGTAGCCGTGCGAATCGCGGATGGCGAACGTGATGTCCACCGGAGTTTTCTGCTGCTTCTGGCCTTTCGCCACACTGATGGTGATGTTCAAGATCTGCACCAGAAGATAGCACACCATGGTCAGTGAGATATCTTAGTCTAACCTAGAGTTTCCTTTTTAAATTACTGATGGATATAAAACACTATACACACATGTACAGTGAAGTTTCCATTCTCCAGCAGTCGCCTGCGCACTTCGGAATAAGCCATGAAGAGTCCCCTCTCCACCCGCTCACTGAAGCTGCACACGCGCACGTCCACGTGACTCGGTACGAACTGCAAAACTGGGCACAAAAGCATAAAAACTCTTGCAGCAACTATACAAGAAAATCAACTCTTCATGAAAATGAGTAGAAATTAATATATAGTATAAAATGAATAACACATACAGTTTGATTTGAACACAATATTTTTCCAAACATTGTTTTTTCCCCCCCAGAAAATACTGTTTTTAAAGTTTCTGCACCTCTACAACAGCAGTGAACATCTGAAGTGTTCACTGTATTTTTACATCACCTTACATGTGCATTTGTCTCTTTCGTGCTGGAAACTCTGAATTTGTTTTCCTCATATAGAAGGCAAAGTATTTACATCTCTATGACAGAAATGGTCAACAATTTCTAAAGTATCTGGAGAATGAAAGCAAACTAATAAAACATTTTCATAGATTACACTTGGTTCGGGTTTATTTGACATGTTTTAGGGGTGTAAATACTTTTGAGCGTTTTTGAGAGAACAATTTTATTTAAGAAAATGTAGGAATGTTCTCCTAAGACTTTGCGTGTGCTCATATGCTCAAAATATCAGTGCATGCTGTATTTATTTTATACATTAATCTTTGTTCATTTTCATGGAGTGCCGATAATCCTGGAGTGGACTATGCACGTCTTTCACCTAAAGAATTTTATTTCACAGCTTTTCAGTTTGCTGATAAGATGACTACAGCGTAGCCTTATGGCAGCTGGCAATCAGCCAACATTTCTCCTACATACTGTCGCTGCATGTCTCTGCTTGAAGCTGCATGATTTCCGCTTGCTTGGGAAAGCCACAGCACATGCTGTATATACAGCACAAAAAGCTGTTGTTTTTTTTTATCTTGAAAAAATATGGTACTTACTCGAGTGGACCTGATTGATGTTATCAGGTACGGGATATATGGGAGTAACAGTGAGGATGGTGGAGGACGAGGTGCTGCGTGCCGATTGGCGGAGAGTGTTGATGATTGACACTGCTGTGTATACGAGTGGGCCAGACACGGCACGGAAAACAAAATTGGGCGGAGCTTTAAGGACCTGAAAAACATAGATAGAAGTCATCAATCTAAGTCTAAAAGCTCAATTTACAGTCCTCAGTTGTTTGGGTTTTTTTTTTCTTCACAGCTCTCACAATGTTTCGGTCATCAGCTGTCGGTGTTTTTCTTTTTCAAGACATTCGAAATTGTTGTATTGGATGTATTGTATTGGATTTCATGCTGGGATATGCGAAGTAAAGAATTTCACTGTGCATATGCATATGTGACCAATAAATGCTCATTATATGCTCGATGTTTGTCCAATGCCTCTAGTTGATTTTCCCTCTTTTCTGGCTTGCTTTTCTCCCATAGACTGCTCGCTAAACTTCATGTTGGCTTATCCTTTTGAACAAAAACTGCAGACTGTTTAAACAATCAATCTAACAGGACACACCTGGGGAACAAGAAACACCTGTCAGTCACATGTTCCAATATTTTTGCTGACCTACAAATTGGGTGGTCTGATGCAAAATGTGCTATGCTCTATGCACTTTAACAAATCTAACCTAAACAAAACGCAAATGTCTTCAGTCTACAAGAAAAAACAACTGAATTGGCCTTGCTGTTCCAATAGTTTTGGAAGGGACTGTATATGACCCTTTGGGCAAAAAAGACAGAAACTGCCTCTAAACTCTTTTGTACCCCAATATTTAGAAACCAGGGGTGCAAAATAGAGCTGTAGTTTAGACCAACACTGTAAAGTCCATTCTAAGTCTAAAAGCAGGACTAGCTGAGATCAAGTCAAGACTGAGCTTTAAGGAGGATGAGGCAAAGTAAAGTTTGAGGCCAAATGGAAATGAGATTGAGTCAAGATCGAGACTGAAAACATTACTTCAACTAGAATGCCTTCAATCAGGCATTGTGCCAATGATTACGCCATGAACTTTCTAGAATAATGAATTACTTCTTGTCAATTTTTTGAATGCTAACGAATAGAAAACACAAACATTATTTTGCCAAACTCTTGGTCGAGCCCAAGACCATACAGTATTTAGCAAGACCAGTACGCAAGACCTTGACAATTCCAAGCACGAATGCCAATAAATCCGAGACAAGTTCAAGTCAATACAGAAAATATCTCGAGACCGGACTCAAGTCCTACAGCCCTAGTACAAACCTTTGCAATGAACTATACATACATTCCTTAGATAAATGCATCTGGCAAGTGTATATGAGTAAATATAAATGTAAAATAGTTCCAGTGAAATGGACCCACCTGCAGCTCTACTGTCCGGTTGAACTCTCGTCTCAAAATCTCCTTCACATGAGCCTTCGCAAATGCCACCGAGGTCGCACTTGGCATGCCTGTAGTTTCATGGATCAGAGGTCAATAAAAGGTTGAAATTCCTCCAATCACTTCAGGTGACTATACAGAAGTGTTAAAGTTACTGTAAACAATGCTGGCAATCTTGCTAACTTCCAACAGTTCTACACAAGCAGCTACGACTGATTTCTGACCAATCAGCAATGCCTACACTGACTGAATTAGTAGAAGTAGCTTGATGTAGATCAAAAGTCTGTATCTCTGACAGCTTTTGTGAGCTACAATTGAACATCTCTCAAAGCGAAACACCAGCAGATTGGAATGTTAGTTTTGGTGTTCGAAGAATGTTTTTACTATAATAACAAATTGCCCAAATTGTCTCAAATCTACACATTATGAGTTTGCAATGAGTTTTCCTACTCTTGTATGGGCTTCATGTGCAAGCATAAAGTACTTGACAGCCATGGAGGACCACATCCTATCATCTGTTGGTCTGCCTTCCTGTTTAAGTCTATAAGTCTCTCCTCATAAGTAAGAGCATTCTAAATCAGGTCGACGAAATTAGCAGTTTCTGCCATAGCACGCTAAAAAGCAACTATGCTGCTAACTAGCTAGATAAATTTCACTGAAGAAGGGAGCTAGAGCTATGAATAAACAAAACATTCTGCCTTTAATGTATTTATTCATTTTCATATGATTTATTTACATGTGATTCATTTTCATGTGATTCATATTCATGTGATTCATTTACATGTGATTCATTTACATGTGATTCATTTTCCTTTTCTCTTCTCTCCTCCCTTCCCTTTCCCAAATATTTCATTGATAAGAAGAAGAAAAAAAAAAACAAAACAAAAAAAAACACAAACAAAGGAAAACAAAATTAAAAGTACCAAAAAGCCCCCTCCCCCCCCCACCCCGCCCCCCCGGCTCATCATGGCTACTCAATAACTGTCGCTGGTTATATAAATATTATCAAACCCAAGAACAGGCACAAAAATTTAAGTGGGAAGTGTCTGTAACTCCATAAAGTATACAATAAAGGGATGCCATTTATAATAAATAAATAAATAAATAAATAAAATAGAAATAATAAATAAATAAATAAATAAATAATTCATCTAAGTTAGGAGCGTATACAATACCTGTCTTTGCATTAGAGTACCAGCAACTATAATATATCTACTGTTCGCATCAGCGATAACGTTAGTGGAAAAACCTTAGATCTCTTGACAGGATTACCTCTGACGTCCCAACAAATCTAATCAACAAAACAAAACATTCTGAAAGGAACACGCATAATCTGTACTTACAATTAAATTACAATATTTACAAATTACAAAGATTATAATATCAAGATATACTAGTTGTGTAAAACTGTTATTGATTAGGCTACTGACCACTACTGCAAATCCGAGCACTCTGCAAGTCTGACTGGCACCGATATGTCTACATTAGAGATGTCAGTCATGTTCATTAACGTTTCAGTGATTAGCACTTGGTTACAAGATTCAGCCCCTTTGAGAAGTCTCACAATCATGATATGGAGGGTGGGACAAGTACGGAGGTCCAATAAATGGTCCGATATTTTCTCTAGGCAAAACCAACCTGCCCATACAGTCAATGACTCCCAGTAAAGCCGTGCATCTGGGTGGGACCCAAAATGACTTATTAAAAGCCTGTGGTCCAATAACCATTAATCTTAAACTACCATTAAAATGCAGTGTACTCTAATCTGCCATAGAGTTGTACGGGCAGTGCGACTACGGGCTACAAAGTAGATTTTCACACAGGCTTCGCTGTCCATTGACAACATTTTGCATAAAATGAATGTTCTAAAATATTGAATTTCACCAAGAGTGATGTATAATATAGACGCATTTCTACATTGAATGTAGAAATACTTTATTTCCGAAATCTCATGAGAGGCAGGTTTCCCATAGAGTCTTAAAGCAATCCCATGTGCTAGCTATTAATTATAGTATATAACGATGACCAATGTGGGGTTTTTTTTCAAGAAATTTTAACAATGCACCTTTGGCATAACAAAGGTGTCTTTCAGCAAAAGAAGAAAAAAAAAAGACTCACCCACTCTGACCAGGTACATGTCTTGCTTGGTGATGTTGCAGACATACTGCCGGGGTGCAGTGGAAAGAGGGATTCTGGGAGCAGGAGGTATTGCTTTGGTGGACACGGTGGTTGTAGTTGTTGTTGTAGTAGTAGCCGTGCCTCTGGAAGGTGTCCAAGGCTTGTAAGCAGAAGGGATTTTAACTGTTACAGCCTGGATGACTGGACCCTGTGGGATAACTGGTGGGGCTGAGGGAACTACAGGTTGTTCACTACCTGCTTTAGCATCTGGTAAAGCTGGGTGAGGAGACCCCTTCCCTGGGTGAGAAGGTATTTTAATAGGTTGCTGATGCTCTGTAGGAGAAATAGGGAGTATAGTAGGTTTTCGTGGAGGGGTGGGAGTGACTCCAGGTATAGGGTGAGGTGTATCCACTTGGTCCGTTACTGTCCTAGGGCCCACACCCAGAGAAGGGGCAAGTGTGTGTGTGGAACCTGTAGGATGTGTGTGGGTCGCTGTAGGAGTGATCTGAGGGGGAGTCAGGTGTGTCTGGTTACGAGCAGCACTAGCATTCTCTTTGGCCAATAGCGTATTGTAGTACTCCATACTGTTCATATCTGGAAGCAGCATTTCAGTAGGCTCAATAGGGTACAGTTCTGCCCAGTCAAAATCCAGATCCTCCTGGGTAGTATCAGGGACATGGGGAAGGCGGGGATCAGAGGGGTGGGCAGTCCTTAGGCTAGTTCCATATCCAAGAGTTACACTCGGGAGGAGATGTCTAGAGGAGAGGGGTAGAACAGGCCGGGATGGAAAGTCCGTGTTGTAGCGGACCCCAGCATTGTCGTCCTCAGATTCATACGAGTCATATCCATGTGTGGGGAGGGTGGTGACCAGAGAAAGGTCCTCCCCATCAGAACCCATGAAGGTTAAAGTCTCTAGGTAATCCCCAGAACCCCAGTCCACTTCTGTAGACTGAGCAGAGTCCAGGTCTTCATGTGTGAGCAAAGTGGGAGGAGCCGGTGTAGGTGGGCTGTGACCATGAAGAGGAGGCATCTGACTTGGTGTGAGAAGGTCTGGTGGGCGTAGCAGCAGGTGAATGCCATGTGCGCTATCACCTAGGTTACCTGACCCACCATCAGCACCTAGGGATGGGGTGGGAGCTATGCTGGATGCATTGTCATGGCGAACAGGGTGTGCAGGATGCTTGGCATCTGATGATGTATGAGCTTTGCGTCTGGGGGTTTCTGAGTATTGCGATAAGGATATCGAAGCTTGTTGTAAACCTGCGTGTGTTGGGAAGAAACCAAAGTCTCGTTTGGATAGACCGGATGGGAGTTTCTCTGAGAAATCAAAGAAAAGGAACAAGCATGGTACATAAATGGAACAGAGACTAGAATGAATCAATAATTAAAGTAATTCAACTAAATGTGCCACACAGTCACTCTCCAGACCGGTTCCTAAAGTACTCCTTGGAAAGTTAGTATTAATACTGTAGCTACAACAGTTTCTAAATTAAAAACTTTCTTAGGGCACCTTAATTGCACCTCAATTAGTTCTACAACATACATACATGTTGACCACCCACAATTTATGGAAACCATGACAGCTCAAATCCACTTGTTCTAAAATCTAAACTCTTAAATATAAATATTCCACATGGGATCTTTAGAGGGTTCTTGCTTTCTAAAGAGGTTATACTTGATATATTTTCTGAAATGATTTCCCCCCCTTGTTGTAGGTTCTACATAAGACTTTTAAGGATTACCCCAAAGAGACCAGAGCATATCTTTTAAACAGCCATTTTTTGCCAATACAATTCTTAAATAGCCTTTTACCAAGATATTATAAAGGTTCTATCCTCTTAAAGGCATTAAGTGGGACCTTTTTGTACCTTAGAGCCACCAGGGGTCCACACGTGATGGAAAGGAAACAATTGCTGAGAATCAATATTAGATTATCAAATGTTCAAGGGTTCAGTGGTTACTGAGATTGAACAGAATAAGGTTTTGTGTCATTCATTCATCTTTAGTAAGTGTTTTGGCCACAGTCATGGTGGATCAGAAGCCAATCTCGGGAACACTGGGCGCAAGGCAGAATACATGCTGGATGACCCCTGTGACACAATGCACACACTCATTCACATCTAAGGGCCATTTAGAGTCACCAGTTCACTGGGAGGTGGGAAGAAACCGGAGAATCCTGCAGACCCTGGAGCTGTGAGGGATCATCGCTAACCACTGCACCACAATGCCACCCTTGTGTCAGTAAATGAAAATCAAAAAGTCCAAAGTCAACTCCCATCCGTGAAACACTAATAAATCATTCATAATGTTTAAGTTGAGGTGAGTAATAATGGAGAAATCATTACTAATTATGTTAAACCACAGACCAGCAAGTTCTGCATAACCTCAGTGTCCATTTGTTCTAGCCCTAAATGTTAAAGCGTAGTGGAGAAGTGCACTCAGAGATTCTCTGTGAGTTACTGTACATCTAGAGTACACTAACAGTATATCAGCTGTAACAGTAGTGGGCTAATCATCCAGTTTTTCCTCTGTGTGATACTGAAGCATTGAGAGTGGAGAGGTAATTGAGTTTGAGGCTCAGTGGGTTGGATGGCTCTGTAAATGGAACAGGCAGCATGTAGGATGCTGGCAGCTCTGTACATGATTTGTGGGCCAGTGTGTCATTCCAACTTCCTCTTCAGACAGGAGGGACGGCCAGCCTGCCTCTAACTCATCTATCTTCTATCGACTGTCAGAAAGTCTTTAGACAGATGTTATATCCAAGCCAGGTAGTTATGCCAAAGAGAAGTAGCTTGCCATTTTTGTATCAGCAGCAACTTCCGATAAACCAACTTTGGATCAAACCTTGGATTCTGTCGTCTGAAAGTTTCATTAGAAAATTCCCACGTTCACATTATTAAAGCGCTGACCTATTGTTCAGTTGCTATCCGCCTGAATGATTCAGATGCGTGTTTGTAATTGACCCATATGTTGCAAAAATCCACAAACCAGTTGCAATAGTGATTCATTACTTTAATCAGCTAATTAATTATTTGATTGATTAAAATTCCAATATGGAAGTTTCCTATATTGTTGCATGTAGGGAGTAGTGAATAGTTACTGTAATTAATTAATTAATTATAAAAAATAAAAATAAAAGAAGACACACCCTGTGTCTAAAATATTATCCTACTCACTATTCCCTACACAGCGATACAGAAAAAGTTCCATATGGACATTTTACATCATTTTGGCATTAATCCTACGCAGTGCATTGGATATTCTCCAATATGCTTTCGAACATGACCAAAATATGGTAAAATTGACAAAAAAAAAAAAAAGTTAGATAGATAGATAGATAGTGAAATGTGTTCACTGTTTTTGCAACTACTACTAGCAGTCCTCCGTTTTTAAAAAAGAAATAAGCCATTGTTGATGTACTGCTAAATCTGAATGATCACAACAGCGGTATGCAAAAAAATAAAATAAATAAAAAAATAAAAACGTCGCTTTGCATTAACTTACAGTTCACATTACAGCTATATGACAACATATCAGATCCGATCTGGACCAAATGAAATCTGATTCAAAAAGCTCACTGTTCATTCCCTCATAAACCCTCATACACATCAGATCTGGGTCACATACATTTGCATGCGTGTCAGTTCAACCCTGTAATGTAGCCAAAATTAGCTTGAAGTAGAGTTACATTCACACTGCAGGTAAAATCTTCTATGTCATGTGTGATCCAGATTGATTTTCTTCATGGCAGTGTGAACAGCGAATAAATGTGTTGAATCGGACATTTTCCGTTCTGATTTGGACCACTTTTATAGCTGGATATATTTGACGTGTGCCAGTGTGATTCGAGTCTAACTTCAGTATTTAATCATGTTCATAAACAACGTGCAAAATCTCAGTGCTTTGGTGCTTCACTGTGGAGAACAGTCCTGTGTCTCCATTCCTCCCTCAAAGGTCTAAAGACAGTGATAGACAAATAACTAGCTAGCCTAGGTGCTCAGGACAAGCAGGTTACAGTAGGATGTTGAATAAGCGTCACAAGAATTTTCATTTACTTCATTCGACCAACAACTAGAAAAAAAACTGGGCAGTACTTCACAATAATAGTACCTGAATAATCATGCACTAATACCTGAATTAATACTTACTTAAATATGAGCGAAGGCATGTACTAATGAAGCGCTAACCTTAAATATGGCACGAGTCATGATTAACAACCACCTTAACTACGTTAGTACATGTTTGTTAGTTAATATATTAATTAACATGCAGGGGTAAACTAAATCAAACATGCTCTGTAAGAAAGAGCATGAATTAAACTGATTATATAATTTGCCATAGGCAGCTGCGTACACAAACATCATCGGATGATGCTAGATTACTTTCATAATTTACCCTGCTCCTCCTTATCCAACGTAGAAAGACTCACTAATAATAAAACACCAATAATTTCATCTCAACCAGTTTTACAGCATTCTCCATCCATTTCTCTTCGAATCCCACTGTAGTACTAGTACATGCTCTGGGGATTTAAAGCTGGAGAAAAGATGGTCGTTATTCACGCCTGAATGCATAAGACATTCGTAGTTAAGGTTAGCTCTTGATTAGTTTGTGATTAGTACATGGCTTAACTCATCATTAGTTCATATTTTAGTAAGTATTACTTCAGGTATTAGTGCATGATTATTCATGTACTGTTATTGTAAAGTGTTACCAAATATCGTACTACCTAGTGAATTTCCTAATGTGCTCCTTGGAATGTTAACAGGTCTAGTTTTAATAATTTATAAACGAGGAAGCTTCTCAAGATATTAAAGCTCTTTGATGCTCCACAGAGTTATATTTGCACCTCAAACTGTTCTTCAATTTCCTACTGGGTTAATTTATGGAACCCATGACAGCTGGAATCCACTTATTCTTCAGCCATTTTAAAGTCCATTCTTTTTAAAGGGTCTAGCTTAAAAATGCACAATTTTAAACCCTAATGACTTTCGTAAAAACAAAAAACAAACAACAACAACAACAACAAAAAACGTTTCGTTTGATAAGTTTGTTTAAACGTAACGCACTGCAATTTGTACACTCTATTGCTCAGAGCCGTGGTGTGTACTACTTACTGTTTTTCCTGAATGCTGCCTCCTACTACTCCATGCAGATGCACCAAGGACATGGTCTGACTTTTGGTAGGACATTTACTAGGCATATTAATTAGCCTGGTTCCCTTCTGAGTCTGGTTCTGCTCAAGGATTCCTCCTCATGCTGTCTCGGGGAGTCTTGCTAAATCTACATCTGGATTTTTGAATTGAACGTTTGCACCCTTCTGCACATGAGCGTCAGTTCAGGAGCATGATTTGTTCCGACTAGTGCCAGATTCAGACCACATCATGCCAAAAACCTACAGTAAAAACATGTGGTCCAAACTTGAGCAGTGAAACATAATTACATTAAGGCTTCATGTGTGAACGCAGCTTATAGAAACTAATGAGAAGTTCTCCAGCACAGCATGGAATATCTCCAGTAATTAGATTCTGTCTTACTTAACTATCTGAACATCCCTTATGGAGAATAGTACTCCACTTCTCTCTCTCTCACACACACACACACACACACATACACACACAGTGAATTGAGGACTCTGAATCAGAGACGGCTCTGTGGCGTGGTCAGGCAAGGTGTTTCCATGGTAATACAGCGTGTGAATGTGTGTGAGCATGCAGGGGAGAGTGTGTGTGTGTACGTGTTGCAGTAATGCATCACGTGCAGTCCGCCTCATCAGTATTCCAGAGACACAGTAGACCAAGCTCACAGCATTTCTCACTCCGGGCAGATTCAGTTCTCTCTCTCTCTCTCTCTCTCTCTCTCTCTCTCTCTCACATACACACACACACACACACACACACACACACACACACACACACACACACACACACACACACAGGTGTAGAGAACCTCCAGAAGGAGCTCTAAGAATAGCACCAAATAATAGCATGCTTGCTGTCTGTAGTCCAATTGCTTTGATAAATTTGTTCAATGGCTGCTATCAGAAAGAGGGATAAATAGAGAGAAAGAGAGACAGAGAGACAATGTGACAGAGATAGACTGAGAAAAAGACTCATCTATTCTTTCTTCAAGCATCAAACATCACTGGACGGCTTGTAGCACAACATGGTGGAGATCAACATCAGCGGTAATGCACAGTACGGGACGACAAATACAACCTAATCAGCCATATGAATATGGTGTGTGTGTGTGTGTGAGTCTTTCTTTTTCAGGCCATTACAAATTGTTGTGTTGTCTATGCCTGATGTTTGTGCAATGCCTCTAATTGATTTTCCCTTTTTTCTGGCTTGCTTTTCTCCCATAGACAGCTCTCTGACCTTCATGTTGGTTTATCCTTTTTAACAACAGATGCAGTCTTTACAGGTGAAACTGAAGGCTAAAACCAAGAGTAGATGTTCAGAGCTATTTATTGTTTAAACAATCAATTTAACAGGACACACCTGGGGAACAAGAACTGTACCTGGGTACACATACGTACAAGGAAATAAAAGCTGAAATGCTAAACCCTCTTCTCGTATTCTTCTTATCATCTCAAACCCAAATATCTTCAGTCTACAGCAAACACAAATGAATTAGCCTTGCTGTTCCAATAGTTTTAGAGGGGACTGTAGGACCGATCTAGTATACAGTATACATACACACACACACACACACACACATATATATATATATATATATATATATAGTATACTGCACATATTTCAAGAGTGACAAAATGAACAGAAAAACAATTAACGGGTTAAATCATTTTTTAAATAATTTTAATACAAGTTTTACAGTGGTGCTTGAAAGTATGTGAACCCTTTAGAATTGTCTACATTTCTGCATAAATATGACCTAAAACACAGTCATGTTTTCACACAAGTATTAAAAGTAGACAAAGAGAACCCAATTAAAGAAATGAAACAAAAATATTATACTTGGTCATTTATTTATTGGGGAAAATGATCCAATATTACATATCTGTGAGTGGCAAAAGTATGTGAACCTTTGCTTTCAGTATCTGGTGTGATCCTCTTGTGCAGCAATAACTGTAAGTAAATGTTTGCGGTAACTTGATGAGTCCTGCACGTCGGCTTGGAGGAGTTTTAGCCCGTTCCTCAGTACGGAACAACTTCAACTCTGGGATGTTGGTGGGTTTCCTCACATCAACTGCTTGCTTCGGGTCCTTCCACAACATTTCTATTGGATTAAGGTCAGGACTTTGACTTGGCCATTCCAGAACATTCACTTTATTCTTCTTTAACCGTTCTTTGGTAGAACGACTCGTGTGCTTAGGATCGCTCACTCACACCTGACCGTAATCTCATTGACTGAAATCATCTGACTCTAATTTTACCTTCAAACTAAATGCTAATCCTAGAGGTTCACATACTTTTGCCACTCACAGATATGTAATATCGGGTCATTTTCCTCAATAAATAAATGACCATGTATAAATATTTTTATCTGTTCAATTTGTTTAATTGGGATCTCTTTGTCTACTTTTAGGACTTGTGTGAAAACCTGATGATGTTTTAGCTTGTATTTATGCAGAAATATAGAAAATTCTAAAGGGTTCCCAAACTTTCAAGCACCACTGAATGTCTTTTGTTATTTTTAGTTTTGTTCTGTTTAGTTCAGTTACAAAAATATCTATACTAAATTTTCCTATTCTTGCATGCCAACTTTCACATTTTCCCAAACAGCTCAGCTGCTCCTAATGTAACTGCTAAAGTAAAAACTCAGACTATCAAGGATTCCGTCTCCTCACATAGCCACAGGTCTAAAGCCATCACCATCCCAGACGCCTCTTTTATTAGCACTCGTCTCTACCATCTTTAGAACTCTGTCTGTCTCTGTGTGTGTGTGTTCCATGCAGTCTCATGCTCTCCTTCCCCCCAAAAAAACCCTTCACAGAGTCCAGCACTTCATGATGCTTATTTAGAAACAGAGTAGGAGGACTAGACATCAAACCTCAGGTTCAGACTTGCCCTTCATCACTTCATCAATTCATAGTGTTTATTTATTTTTAACTCTTTCTGACTTTCTAGTCAGACACTCACATACATACACACCCAAACACACTCTCCATTTGGCTCTCCATCCCCCCCAAGACTCTAGTCTGTCTTGTGTCTTTCACACATATAGGAATAACCAATCAACTACAATGAACATCTTTAATCAGAAACATAGAAATAAAATAAAAAATATATTTTTGTTGCTGTTTTGCTGTATCTGGATGTGACACAGAGGACCTGCGTAAATACACACACCGATCCAGTTCATGCTTCAGGGATGAAAGTGAACATAAAGACAGATTTCGGGCAATCCCAAGTAAAAGGCTAACACACTTTAGAACACATCAAGCCAAACCTTGATACCATATTAAAGCTACAACCCAGTTTTTGCTTGCTACCATTCATTTTAACAATATATCCATCCATCCATCTTTCCATACAGCTTATCCTACACAGGGTTGCGGGGAGCCTGGAGCCTATACCAGGGAACTCAGGACACAAGTCAGGGGACACGCTGGACGGGGTGCCAACCCATTACAGGCAACAATCACACACATATACACATTACAGACAATTTGAAAATACCAATCAGCCTACAATGCAGGTCTTTGGACTGGGGTGGAAACTGGTACACAGAGGAAACTCCTGAAGCCTGGGGAGAACATGCAAACTCCGCCCACACAAGGAAGTGGCGGGAATTGAACCCACAAACCTGGAGGTGCGAAGCACCCTGCCCCCCATAACAACATATCATTACATGATACTGTTACAGACTAGTGAAGTTGATGTATGGTTTTGATATACTGTATTTTACTATTTAGTATTGTAGCATACAGTGTGAAATGTAGCCCAGGGGTTTTCAGATTATTCATACATGGACAAATGTATAAACAATATGAAACATATTTTTCAGTGATGGACAGGTCCACATAACACCAGGGTACAGACATCATCAAGAGGCATACCTGACACAGGTGCATTTGTAGTCACTAAGGAGACAAGCATCAATGCCAAGAGAAGGAGCACGCAGTAGCCAATCAGACGCCGAGCCTTCGCTGGCACCGCCCTATAACCTGCGCTCTCTCCCTCTGACTTCTCCATCCTGCTCGCCTTTTACGACATAATGCATGAACCTGATGTGTTTCCTCCAGGGAAGCCGTCCATCTTCCTGTGTAACTGCCTTCCAGTTTCAGGCATCTCTGAAAAATAAAATGCAGACCGGTCTCATTTCACGAACCTGTGCAGTAGTTCAAAATATCAATCTGCAGTCTAGGGGTGCATACTAGGTATGTATCTGTTTAGTGCTATGAATATCTGGATCTGTAATCTGATGAAATACTTAAGTGAGTGTGGCTTAAACCAGAAGCTTTAAAAAGTATATATGAACCCTAGGACTATTCACACAGAAACACTGGAAAAACCCCAGAGTTAGAAACACCAGCATTGTCAGCATGGTGTGTGAATTCTGGCTCTGACAGTTCCTCAACCTCAGCTACATCACTCCAGTTCACAAAAGGTCTCAACGAGATGTGGGTGAGACTGTATTTTTAGTCCCGGTGCACACGTCTAATCATAGACGCTCAGTGAACATGTCTGGCAAGCTTTCTAAAAGAACATTAAACAAATAGTGCACCTCCTATTCATATCTGTGTTCACATACATTACCTGTTCAATCTGAATAAAGTATTCATAAACCTAAAGCATACTAAGGGGGGCAATATTAGCTTGAAACACAGGATAGGTATCAGATTGGATTTGAATTATTTTCCAGTCCGATCCATCAAGCCATTTTCCATACCGCTTATCCTACACAGTGTGACAGGGGAGCCTTTAGTCTATCCCAGGGAACTCGGGTCACAAGGTGGGGGACACCTTAGACGGGGTGCCAACCCATCACAGAGCACAATCGCACACCCATTCACACACTACAGACAATTTGGAAATGCCAGTCAGCCTACAGTACATGTCTTTGGACTGGAGGAGGAAACCGGAGTACCCGGAGGAAACCCCTGAAGCACAGGGAGGACATGCAAGCTACACACACACATGGATTCAAACCTACAACCCTAGGGGTGCGAGGCAATAGCGTTAACAAATAATCATAAAGCTCCTCTTTATCAGGCCTGTGATGTTTACATTAATTGCCAGCAGATGCTAACAGAGAACTAGCCTGAACTGGTTACTACTGTGAGGACCTCAGTACCGGATCAGGATCAGATATTAGTGCACAAATCTGTGATTTATACTGTACTGTAAATGCAAAAAATGGGACTGGTGTATCTGTACGTAGTGTCCAGGTTTTATGGTGGTAAAGGAGAGCCATGAATATACTTAATCTCATTACAAACAGGTGACAAATCCATCCATCCATCTATTGCCTGGAGCACTTATCCTACTCACGGTCACCGGGGAGCCTGGAGCTTATCCCAGGGTCTCGGGGCACAAGGCAGGGGAAACCCTGGACTGGGTGCCAATCCATCACAGGGCACATTCGCACACACACTCACACACTAAAGAGGCCAATCAGCCTATATCTCACGTCTTTGGATTGGGGAGGAAACCCCAGAAGCATGAGGAGAACATGCAAACATGCAAAGTCCACACACACCTCCTGTGTGTGCGGAGGCGAGAATCGAACCCCCAACGCTTGAGGAGCAAAGCAAACGTGCTAAGCACTAAGCCACTATGCAATAATAAAAATGTATTTATTTGGCTGGCATTGTTTGAGTTTGCCTCCACTTGTACCTTTAGAGAGAAGCCAGGCAGATCAAGACAAAGATCACCTTTTATCTTGTAATGAAACATTTCTATAATGATGGGCGTGGTCTCTCCGCCCAGGATGACTCCACCCACACTCATAATGGTCTGATGAGGATAAAACCTATGCTACGGCCTTCACAGTCACCGGCTCTCAACCCAGTAGAAGACCTATGGGATATTTGTAAGTGATGTCTTAGACATCTGAGAGCTGTTTACCACCATCCCCAAAACACCAACTGAGGAAATATCCTTTGGTGTTCATCACTGCTCCAGAGACTTCAAATGGAAGCTGTTCTGGCTGCTAATGGTGACCCAGCCCCTAAGAATGGATCCATCCATCCATCCATTTTCCATACCACTTATTCAACACAGGGTTGCGGGGAAGCCTTTACCCTATCTCATGAAACTCGGGGCACAAGGCTGCGGACACCATGGACGGGGTACCTGAAACATTTATGGTGTTTATGATTTTTTTCCCTTTAATTTGTCACTTGTGTGTATGTATCAAACAAGGCTGCGTTTGTAGAACAAGTGATTGGTGCACATATTGATGTTACTCTATTATCTTCATAGTTACTCTATCATTCCTGACACTTTGGTTAAAATTCCTACAATGCTAGAATGATGATTTAAATCTATAGGATTTACAGGAATGATTCATTAGGAGTAACAGAGCTTCCAGAGATGTGCTTTGAGATGTAGTGGTTGAAAGCTTACTTCAAGAGTGGAAGCTATGTTACAGTCTTTTCATTCAGGATGAATGTAATAGCCTTACATTACAGAAATATTGACTAGACTTGTATGAAAGATGGCGCGTGTAAAGACTGGAGGTTAGACACCTATGTGAATTTCGATCAGATGCACAGAATCGAGAGAGAGAGAGAGAGAGAAAGAGAGAGAGAGAGAGAGAGAGAGAGAGAGAGAGAGAGAGAGAGAGAGAGAGAAGGGCGGAGAGGAGGTGTACCGACCCGCATACAGACGACACGCTGTGGACCAAAGACGCTTTTTCTCCAGCATCCATGCTCACACTGTTAATAATATTCATGAAGATAATGAGATGTAGGAAAGAACAGGTCAGCAATGGCATTTCCGTTACCTGTCATTTGGAGATGCAGCAGAAGGCCAGGCTCAGCACCATCACCACCACCATCATCATCATCATCATCACCACACACCCCTCATCACACACTCACTCTCTCACACACACACACACCTCCTGGTCTCCACACGGTTCCCTCCCAGGCTCTCCAAAAACAGGAACCTACAAAATATCCGATGCGTTATACTGCGCTCTCCCGGTAAATTCACCCCCTCCGTTAGTCCCGTTATGTCCAGGATAAGCAGGCTGTAAGGCAGGTGCGCGCGCTTCCCTCGCCGCCCTACACGAACACAAGAACCCTGAGAAAGGACGCACGCGACCCGGTCCGGTCCATTTCAGCACGCGATCGAGGGAAATCGGAGAAACATCGCCTCCGTACACATATTCCACCGACTGGCTGCCTGGCCCCGCCCCTTTACCCTGTTCATTAACGGGGAGAGAATAGAGCGCTGCTCTGATTGGCTCTCAGAAGCGTCCGTCAAAAAGAATACATGCGTGTGGAGCTGCTAGAGAGCACACTTGTTTGTTTCTTGGAGTAGTCCAGATAGCCAAGAACCAGATTTCTAGAAGCGGGTTCTGGGGAACTCACTGATTATAGAACTCAGTTACTGCTAACCACTATTGTTACTGTTTTTCATTCATTCATTCTTCAATAACTGCTTTAACTACTACTACTGTTCCTACTATTACTAATACTACTACTGCTACTGCTGCTGCTACTACAGTTAGTAATAGTAGTAGCAGCAGTAACAGTAGCGGTAGTAGTATTATTAGTAAATAGTAGCAGCAGCAGTAATAATAGCAGCAGTAGTAGCCGTAATAGTAGTATTAGGAACAGTAGTAGCAGTAATAGCAGTATTAGTAGCAGTAATAGTAGTATTAGTAACAGTAGTAGCAGTAATAGCAGTATTAGTAGCAGTAATAGTAGTATTAGGAACAGTAATAGTAGTATTAGTAGCAGTAATTGTAGTATTAGTAATAGTAGTAGCAGTAATAGTAGTATTAGTAGCAGTAGTAGTATTTGCAGCAGTAGTAGCAGCAGTAGCAGTAATAGTCGTATTAGTAGCAGTAGTAGTATAAGCAGTAGTAACAGTAGTAGCAGTAGTAACAGTATAGTTGTATTAGTAGCAGTAGTAGTATTAGCAGTAATAGTTGTATTAGTAGCAGTATTAGCAGTAATAGTAGTATTAGCAGTAGTAGTTGTATTAGTAGCAGTATTAGCAGTAATAGTAGTATTAGCAGTAGTAGTTGTATTAGTAGCAGTAGTAGTATTAGCAGTAGTAGTTGTATTAGTAGCAGTATTAGCAGTAATAGTAGTATTAGCAGTAATAGTTGTATTAGTAGCAGTAGTAGTATTAGCAGTAATAGTTGTATTAGTAGCAGTATTAGCAGTAATAGTAGTATTAGCAGTAGTAGTTGTATTAGTAGCAGTAGTAGTATTAGCAGTAGTAGTTGTATTAGTAGCAGTATTAGCAGTAATAGTAGTATTAGCAGTAGTAGTATTAGCAGTAATAGTTGTATTAGTAGCAGTAGTAGTATTAGCAGTAATAGTTGTATTAGTAGCAGTATTAGCAGTAATAGTAGTATTAGCAGTAGTAGTTGTATTAGTAGCAGTAGTAGTATTAGCAGTAGTAGTTGTATTAGTAGCAGTATTAGCAGTAATAGTAGTATTAGCAGTAGTAGTATTAGCAGTAATAGTTGTATTAGTAGCAGTAGTAGTATTAGCAGTAATAGTAGTATTAGCAGTAATAGTTGTATTAGTAGCAGTAGTAGTATTAGCAGTAATAGTTGTATTAGTAGCAGTAGTAGTATTAGCAGTAGTAGTTGTATTAGTAGCAGTATTAGCAGTAATAGTAGTATTAGCAGTAGTAGTTGTATTAGTAGCAGTAGTAGTATTAGCAGTAGTAGTTGTATTAGTAGCAGTATTAGCAGTAATAGTAGTATTAGCAGTAGTAGTTGTATTAGTAGCAGTAGTAGTATTAGCAGTAATAGTTGTATTAGTAGCAGTAGTAGTATTAGCAGTAATAGTTGTATTAGTAGCAGTATTAGCAGTAATAGTAGTATTAGCAGTAGTAGTTGTATTAGTAGCAGTAGTAGTATTAGCAGTAGTAGTTGTATTAGTAGCAGTATTAGCAGTAATAGTAGTATTAGCAGTAGTAGTATTAGCAGTAATAGTTGTATTAGTAGCAGTAGTAGTATTAGCAGTAATAGTAGTATTAGCAGTAATAGTTGTATTAGTAGCAGTAGTAGTATTAGCAGTAATAGTAGTATTAGCAGTAATAGTTGTATTAGTAGCAGTAGTAGTATTAGCAGTAATAGTTGTATTAGTAGCAGTAGTAGTATTAGCAGTAGTAGTTGTATTAGTAGCAGTAGTATTAGCAGTAGTAACAGTAGTAGCAGCAGTAGCAGTAATAGTCGTATTAGTTGCAGTAGCAGTAATAGTCGTATTAGTTGCAGTAGGAGTATTTGCAGCAGTAGCAGTAATAGTAGTATTAGCTGCAGTAGCAGTAATCCTCTGGTCCTGAAGAATAACACAATGTGACAAACATTTAGTTTGGGGTATCATCTCTTTCAAAGAAATGGTCATTGTTGGTGTAAGCATGTTCTTTGCAAAGAGCTAAGATTAGTTATTTAACATTCGGAGAAGCAACCACGGGATTCCTCCCGGTTCCCCGGTTCCTCCCAGCTCCCAAAACACAGCATTAGATGCAAAATAAATTGCTCCTAGGTGTAAATGAGTGTGTGAATAAGTGTGAGCGGTGCCCTGTGATGGACTGGCACACCATTCAGAGTGTATTCCTGCCTCACGCCCAGTGTTCCTGGGATAGGCACCGGATCTACCATGACTCTGACCAGGACAAAGTGATAACTGAATGCGAGAGTGAGAAGCAACCGCTACCATAAGTAATAGCTTAGTGTAGAGGTCTGATATGGGGGGAAAACAACCAACACATTACTTTCATGATGCACAATATATCTCACAGTATTTAGGTTTGCTAACAAAGTGCTTATAACACGGTCATAAAAATAATGGTTTCAATGACACCTTTTAAAAGTCAGCAATTTGTAGCTAAAAACTGTGTAATCATAAAGACTGTCCAGTGCTCCTCCCAGGACTCTTCTTCAAATCTGAAGATCCTGTAACACACTTAGTCCTGTTTGCCTTTACTCTTCTACACCTCTGTACTGTAATGACCTATAATTTTACTATACGGTGTCGCTCAGAGGACGACGGGTTCCCTTTGGAGTCTGGTTCCTCTCAAGGTTTCTTCCTCATGTTGTCTCAGGGAGCATTTCTTCATCACCGTCACCTCCGGCTTGCTCGTTAAAGATCTAAATCTACATCAGGATATCTGTAAACCTGCTTTGTGTCAATGTCTTTTACAGGAAAACAAGTACAAGTAAACAAGTAAAATAAATTGAACCGGATATTAAAGTTATGAGTCTGTATTTATCAGCACTGATTTAATATTTATGAAGGGGGTGTCTCACAGAACATCATGTTTCACCTCAGCTGTGACTTCACACACACACACACACACACACACACACACACACACACACACACACACACACACACACACACACTACAGTACATTACATTGTCCTCACTACTACAAGTATAAACCAAATACATCTGAGTATAAATCTTAAAAAAAACACCACAAACTCCACTTTCTAATATTAGCATATGTACATTTCTATCATCTTAGTCCTTTCTTCAAGCTCCGCACCAGCACCCCCTAGTGGTTATAGTATGAAATTATTAGCCACGCATGCTAACTAAAGAACTAATCAGAATACATAATTAAAGAGCAGTGACAATGCTGACACAGCCTCAGATGTTTGCATCATAATGGATAACAAATGTTCAAATCATAAAAGAGGGTCAAGAATGGCAGGAAAAATTTATTGTTGATGGTTACAGAAATGAACCACTCTCTCACAATGAAATACTGTTCAATAAAAAAATAAACCAACACATGGTTACAAAACAAAGCAGAAAATATTTCGGCAACGGAACTGTAGTTCATTCTGCATTCACCGAACATCACAACGCGACCTGTGATACACTGAGGGGGGAAAAACAAATAACAACTCGAAAAGCCCTACTACTAAACATATCTTCCTCAAACATATCAAGCCAGCCAACAGAATCTATTCAAACTGCTGCTCAGAGCTAAGAGCAATCAGCCCTCTTCCACATACATGAGCTCACTGATGGCCACTATTGGCGAACGCCACTCTGATTGACAGGGAAGAGTAATATGTACTAATTATTTATATTCATTAATAACAAAATGATTCAGAGCCGTAACCGGGCACTTTTGTACTGAGAAATGTTTGGTTTAAGGATAAAAGATAACATTTTTAACCCGTACACCATTTACATATGTGTTTTTTTTTTGTTTTTTTTTTAAATGTAACATATTGTAAATTCTAACATAATCCACTGTTTGCCAATATAGTATTTTGTTAACGCTAACGTGATGGTTACACTTCATTTCGACTTCCCTCATGGCTCAAAGTCTTTATATAAACATTTCCACTATAGTCCGTCACTGTGCATTGAGAATGTACTCAAAGTGTAAGGACACACCATGGACTGTCGCTCAGTGCTGTACAGAATCAAATATCAGTAGGTATATGCACATCTGTGTGTGCGTGCGCGTGTGTATTTCACTATGCTATTTGACTTTCCACCTCGCTGATGGAAACGAAGCATGGCCGCCGGCGTACTTTCCTCTTGGTGTTGTGTTTGGGGTTTCTCTGGTACATATCTGCAACACAGAGTCATTAATGTTAATAAGAGCGGGTCGGCCCAACAGCATTCGACACCCAATTGAATTTAAATTCATAGCAAACTGTAATCAGTCCTGACTGCGAATTAATTACAGCATTTTAAAGCTCCATTATAAAAGCTACGAGTTTCCTCATGATGGGTTTCAAAATCTTTTAACTATCAGAAATATGTAAGAGATAAAACACTTGGAGGCGTGCGGTTATAGTACGGTGTAATGCGGCCTGATATAAAACGGAATTACTGTTATCGCCGTGAAGTGGATTATCTTCCTATAACAGCACGTTCTGAAGTGTTTTATTCCTCTCCTAAAAGGTGCAAACATTCACTGATGCTCAAGAAGCCAATACGATACATTAAGAGCCAGGGGGGTGTAAACTTTTGAACAGGATGATCGGAGTAAATTGTTATTATTTTGTCTTCAAAATGAATATGAGTATGAAATATGGAAAGAAAAGAAAAAAAAAAAAAGATCTTTAAACAATATAACAATTTACACCGATCATCCTGTTCAAAAGTTTACACCCCCCTGGCTCTTAATGTATCGTGTTGCCTTCTTGAGCCTCAGTGAATGTTTACACTTTTGTAAAAGTCGTGTACGAGTCCCTCAGTCGTCCTCAGTGTGAAAAGATGGGTCTCGACATCATATAGTCACTGTTGGAAAGGGGTCAAATATGCAGAAGATGCTGGAAAAGTAAAGAATGTGCAGGACCTGGAGGATTTTTCTGTAGAACAGTGGGCGGTTTAACTGCTCAGGACAAACAAGTGACTCATGAACAACTCTCACACAACATAAACACAGTCGTTGATCGTCTAGGTAACGACACACAGTGTTAATAATCACGCGTATGTAAACTTTTGAACTGGTTCATTTGTGTAAATTCAGTTATTATTGTGTCTTATGGGCTACATGTAAACATCTGTTATGTGGAATAGCTTTTTCAAGGCAGGAGTAAATTTAAAAAATGCCATTTTTATGAGCTCTCTTTTTTTTCTGGTGGTAGGGATTCTGCAAAGCGTAGGTAAACTTACGACCTCAATCGTACCGCATCAAATTGCCAAAGCTAACAATACCCAATCATACTTTTTATTCTGTTTACAGTTAATGATGAAGTATCTGCCTTACAAGTCCATGTGCGAGCTGTTACTATAGAAACAATAATGTATAAGAACACGTACATAAATATATAAACCTTTGATTTGCCATGAAGTCAGAACTACCATCAGAGCTGCTGTTATAGAAAACTAAATCAACACCCTCTGACCAATCAGACTGTAGAACTGAACGACGTGGTATCCTCCTTGTTTAGCTCGTCCACATTTATGGCATTGTCAAAAAT
The DNA here is from genome assembly GCF_001660625.3 of Ictalurus punctatus. NCBI lineage: Eukaryota > Metazoa > Chordata > Actinopteri > Siluriformes > Ictaluridae > Ictalurus > Ictalurus punctatus. Next base: position 20,657,059 of record NC_030434.2, on the reverse strand, counting down.
CTACACAAATTAAATTTGCACAAACTACAACATATAATGACCATCGGGGCGTGTCAGAATTGAGCCTTCATTATTACAATAAACATATTAAGATATTTATAATGCAATCATGCACGAGGCAAATTTTACACTCGATTGTACGTCGTGAAGGTGCAATTTCCCGAATTGTGAGCTATAATAGGACACTGTAGAAGAGGACGGTCTTCTGGTTTGACCCTGTTATGTATTGTATTAATTGAATGTTTTTTGTTACTTTAAAGCGCACCTATTATGGTTTAAAGGTCTCATACAATAGATGATAGATCCGAGGTAAAAAAACACTTTAACGTGCTCATAATTTAAACTGCAGCATTATCATTTCCCCCCCTCAGTGTCACAAACGACTCGTTAAATGATTCGTTCTAAAAGATTCATTCTACACTCCTCCTTTCAGAGAGCATACTCTGCTCTGATTGGTCAGAAGTCCCAGTCTGTTGTGATTGGTCTACCGCTGTCAGCGAGCAGCGGATGAAGACCAGAGGCGGGGCTTTTTGTTACAAACCTACGTAGGTTAGTACAGGAAGTAAAGTCTGGAATCACTAACGACTCGTTTCAGCTGTTCAGTATCGATTCCTTCTTTTAGGAGTCAATAACTCCGTTTGTCGTACGCTTTGACGTTTGAAACTTTGCAGACTTTTTACATTCACAAACGGCTTTATATCACACTACATGAAAGGTAATATTTGAAAAACCATCATAGGTGCACTTTAATAGTTTGCTGGACTTGACCCACCCTTAATTTGGTCCAAAACTAAATAATTATTTGCTAGTATTTCTGTTCTTGCATTTCTTTAGTCTGGTGAAATTAAATGAGAAGGAAATGTCTGGATATCACACCTACACATTACGATGTGGTCATAACGTACAAATAAACTGAGAACATTATAATTTTCATTAAATACTTCATCTCTTACACTCTCAGGATCCGGCTGCGGGTCCGGACTCACAAAACCACATCCTTTTCCTATCAGTCTCCCTATACTTACTGAAGGATATGCTTTAAAATGAATAAATAAAAGAACAAGTAGGCGGGATCAGGCGTATGAAATGCAGATCAGTTGTTCCTATTCTGAGTACTGTTTGTACATAAAACTATTGTAAGTGTGTGTTTTTAAATTTTCTGAAATTTTTTTTAAAATGTCTGGTTACCTTGGAAACTGACAAAGTAATGTCTGTTGCCCTTTATAACCGTGACCTCAGCGTTGCTGTCCGTCAGAAACGCTTCCTCCAGATCGCTGGACTTTACAGATGTCACACGGTGCTTATCGTCCTGACAAAGTCACACACACACACACACACACACACACACACACACACACACACAAAATCATAAGTGCACAGCAGGACAATACAAGCTTTGTTAACCTTGCCGTCGTCTCTCACCGGCCTGCCGTACTCGATCCAGTTATCGTGGTCCCCCTTGTAGTACCACACCCACCGCGTGGTCAGGACGTAGTGTGAGGGCTTGGTGATGGACGAGACTGTGGAGAGACGGCGCACTGGATGCCCAGACCTGGTCATCGTCTGAAAATCCACCGGCTTCGAGCCTGGACTGGACCAGCGAGCAGAAGAAAATAAGTATCAATGACGATTAAAAACAACAGAGTTTGTGCATTTGTGTGCACGTGTTTACTGACCCGAATATGTTCTTCGGGTCGCAGAAGGCTCGCTCAATCTCCTCCATCCCTCGCAGGTCCCTCCATCCATTCCCCTCGTTCACCTCCCATTTATACGGCAGATTAAAATGCACCAGTTTGCACTGCTCTAAACACAGATTGGCCAAGTATCTTCTTACAACACAAAACCAAAACAGGACTACAGAATTTTAAAAAAGGGGAGAAAAAGAAAGAAAGACGATGCGGACTGAAAAATCAGATTGAAAGCATAAAAAGTGTGAGACAGACCCTGAAATCTGCAGTTTCTTCTAATGAAGTGGAGACAAATTTCATTCTTCTCTTCTACCAGTTCTAAGGATCTGCTTACTGGCTCAGAAATCCTCTCTGGAAAACACACACACACACGTTAATTATCTAATTTTCATTTCGGTCAAAAGAATGCTAATGTTAAGTTTATAGTTGTCTCATGTTAGCAAAATCGAACATACATTGATGGATTTGATTTAAAAATATTCATTAACCTAAAAATTTCTACTGTGAGATGGCGGGAAGGGGGCGGGGCTTCTAGGAGTCAGTTAATATCAGAGCGCTTCCTAAACTTACAGCCAGTCACCATAGAGCGGTGCAGGGATGACTTCATTTAGTAACGCCAAAACCCGGAAGCGAGTTAGCATTTTAGCACTTCGGTTTCATCCCAAAGGGTTTTTTTTGAATGGGATTTCGGTTAAAACCTTGAAATAAGGTCTGTGGTGAACACAAACTCAAAATATTTTCACGTTTTATCCTACAACATAAAATCTTCCTGTGTATCTAACAGCTTTTCAAATTCAGTCCATTCAAACATCATGATTAATAATGTTAAATGCTGCCATTATGCTCCTGTTTGCACTAATAAACAACACTATTCGCATCCTTGTGCGGCACAACCACAAGCTCGGCTTTCCGGATCTCCACACCTACCTGCATCTGCAGCATTGGCGCTCAGGTAGTAAACGTTCTGGTAGAGGTAGGGCAGGTCCTGGATGATGTCGTTGCCGAGGCCGCGCTCCTCCAGCATCCTGCGGCTGTACTCGTCTACGCGGTGAAGCCGCTTGCACTTGGTACCGAAGATGCAATCGCCCTGCACAAAGTGCTGGCACATGTGCACTTTAGTGCAGTTTTCCTTAAAGGTGCAGGACCCGAACAGCCCCGAACCCTTATTGTAGTGGGAGCACACCTGCACACGGATAAAGCACGGCGGCGTCAGGAGACGAAACGGCAAAACAGAACTGGAAAAAGGAAGTACTAGCACACGTGCATGCACATTCACACGAACACACATTGAAAACGCTAAAGATAATCAATTACCATTTACACCACAATGCTTTTCCAAACCTCTACTTTACCTCAAGACTTACAGGTCTTTCATCTCCAATATTTTCAACCGGTCTTTTTTTTTTTTTTTTTTTTTTTCTCCTTCTTTCTTTTTTTTTCCTTCTTTTTTTTTTTTTTTTTTTTTTTTTAAAAAAATTGCGTCGTATGTCATCTCCCACACATCACATTGAACAGGGTGAGGCTCCTTCACTGTGAAACATCCACCAAAATCCGTTCATGTGCAATTCTTCATCCAAGCGGACACACTTTCCTTCTTTTGGTTTTATTTTCCTTCATTTTTTCTTTCTTTTTTTTTTTTTCCTTTTAAAAACATCTGTTTTTACTTCTATTTAAATCACACTAAACCGTCACTTGATGCGAAACTGGAACCCTTTTTTTTTTTTTTTTTTTTTAAACAAATTAAATCAATTCAGCAGGGTAACTCGCTGTCTTTACACTTAAACAATCTACGCCTGTGCGTCAAAGTGCACCTCCTGTTCAAATACGGCTGTATTTTATCCTTTTCTGAAAACCGTGTCTCATTTCAGAGCACTGAGAGAGGCGTTTCGAACAGCAGGGGCGGTACCTAGAACGCAGAAATAGCTCGTCTTGAAATGAAACTTAAATAATGGCCAAAGATGAGTCATATACACACACACAGAGAAATGCACAGCAAATATTAGCAGTTTACTTTCAGACTTGGGGAGAATTCGAGGTGGAAATATTTTAGCCAGTGCAAAAGCAAGACATTCGGGTGAGCCGCCTTGTGAGTGCGTCTGAACGCCCTCATACACGATCACATACAACCTAAAGTGTGTTATTTATGATCTATTTTCGCATCAGTAGTGCACTCAATAGTTTATATTCTGCACAAGACACGGGTTTGAATTTGGATGAACAGCAAATACAGCTGAGAGCAAAACTTTGCATGTGGCATGATTTTTGAATGAGAAAAAAAAAAAAAAAAAAAATTCTTCTTGTCATTTAGAATCTAAAACTAAAAATATTTCCAACGCGGTGAAAATGAAACAAGGTAAAATGAATAGCAAAACAATTTGAACCGGTGATGATTACTGTCAGAGCTGCTGTTATAGAAAACTAATCAATCAACACCTCCTGACCAATCAGAATCAAGACTTTGTGAAGAGGCGTGAATATTACAAATGAAATGATCCAAAAGATAGGAATGAAGCTGGAGGCGGTAATAAAGGTGAAGGGAGTTCATACAACAATATTGCGTCATATAACTCGTTATGACATGGATGATTATTTTCACTTTTAATCGCTCATTACTAGCAGTTCATTACCTGTGAGGATAAAGGAGCATCTGCGAAACCGAAAACAGACACTTCTTCCTTTTGCCTTGAGGGTATGCAAACTTTTGCACTCAACTGTATAAGCAATATTTGAGACACGGACGATGGCGTCCTTTAGAAGCACTCGACTGTTCGGTTTTAAGTACAAATGTGCGACTTGTACAGAGAGCCAGTCATGCTTCAGTGAGTCATTTTCCTTCTGAGTGCAACACTGATGATGATGATGATGGTGAGGAAGAATAATGACAAAGCAGAATTCCTCAAATCTGGTTGCACAGGTTATGGTACGGGAGAAGTTAAGGTGGCCACTGTGCGTGTGCGTGTGTGTGCATGTTTGTTCTGAATGGTGTGTCTGCCTTCACCTCAGGTAGTAGTGCAGGGTCGTTCTGTAGCAGGAGGAGGAAGAGGTCTTCCTCATGAAGCTCGTGAAGAGTGCACTCACGGAGCAGGGGAAAGTTATGCTCAGACTGAATGTTATGGGAGAACTTACATTCCTTCCTAAATGTCAAATGTCCCACACACACACACACACACACACACACACACACACACACACACACACACACTATGTCAATTATATCAGACATCCTTGTAAACACTATGCAAAATTATAAATACAAAAATTATACATAACCCAATAACCTAAATTTAGAAGAAGAAGAATCCTTTATTTGTCGTAAACATTACAGCACAGTGAAATTCTTTTCTTCGCATATCCCAGCTCGTTAGGAAGCTGGGGTCAGAGCGCAGGGTCAAACATGATACAGTGCCCCTGGAGCCCCCGACCTTCTGATCAGCAACCCACAGCCTTAACTGTTGAGCCACTACCTCAAATCTGTTATGGACCAATTATTTACACACACACAATATATATATATTGTGTATATATAAATATATATAGAAGATTATACATAAATTTGTGAGTTGTCCAAGGGGCTTCAAATACAGCAACAACAAATAAGGACCTCAAAGAGAACCTTGTGGGACTCCATACTGCACTCTTTAGGCTCTTAGGCTACGTCAACATCTAACCGGAAAAATCTGGAAACCCATCTTTTCTCTACGTTTTGGTTCTCTGTCCACATGGAGACGGCATTTTAGTCCAGCAAAAACGGAGCTTTTCAAGAACGCTCTCCCAAATGGATAAATTTGAAAACAGCATTGTGGCGTTGTAGTGTGGACTGAGAAAACGGACGTGTTATATTTTTAGTTCCAAAACAATGACGCATTTCTAGTCATGTGACCCACTCGACTCGAAACAAGCAAGACGGTGGAGGATGTTGTACTGTAGGTGTTGTGCCTGATATCTAGTTCGATAGCTTGGTTAAAGATTAATGTCACTTTGTACAACCTTCATATCGCATTGTTAAAAAAAAAAAACGCCTGATGGAGATGACGCGGGCCAAAGCGTCTTACTTTTTACGCACGCGCGGTATCGGGATGTAGGAGTTTTCAGAGTGTGGACGAGAAATTTTTGGAAAGTGTTTTAAAACGCCATTGTATGCAGAGAGCTTTTTAAAATGAATGAGCGTCAGGTTGCTATCACGACAGACAACGGCACTAACATTCAGTACGTTTACATGGACACCAATACTACAATATTAAACAGATTACGGCGATACTCTGATTAAGAAACTAGCATGTAAACAGCGATTACTGATGACCTTAATCCGACTAAAGTCACACTCGGAGTAAACACAAATGGAATTGAGACGTGTGGAGTATTCCTGTTTTAGTCGCATTATCAACGTGCGTTACAGACATGTACACACCTTAATCACACTATTAACATCGTGTGGGAGTTTTCACCGCATTGTGCGACAGGGCACGTACACACACGGCAGCGCTCAACCGTTTGACGCCAAACAAGAGCTGCATCTGAAACCGCGTACTTACTTACTATATAGTAGGAGAACTACATGTATTTCGGCTAATATACAGTAGGTAAGTACGCGGTTTGGGACACAGCCCACGGCTTCAAGCAGTCGTCTATGTGCACATATAGCATCACAAATAATTATCCGCACTTGAACCGTTCGTAAAATTAAAAATGAAACACCCAAAACGGTATACGGTCCCATAACGAAGACCAACTGTATGTCGATACGTGAAATTCTGGAGGAACGTCGGACGGTGTGGCATGGTGACGTAATGACGTGTGCTGTTAATCAATCTATGTTCTATAAAATGTAAAACGGGAACATGAAAGGAATATTCTAAAAGCAACTCATGTAAACACCTTAATCACAATGTTGTCTTATTCAGAATAAGGTCAATAATTAGTTTCCCTGCTGTCCACGTCAACGTAGTCAGTGCCAAAGTGGTGGAGCTTCATCAGTGGACTGGATCCCAGTGCTTTGGGAATAGACTTCATCTGGCCATCGATAAGTTCAATAGTACTAGTGTACTTTTTAAGAGGACAGCAATTAACCATGGGGGGTTTGAGGTAGTTGGACCGTCGATTTAAGAATAAAACAATTTAGGGCTAATTATTAGCATGAAACATAATTCTGTAAGAGATGTGTGTGTGTAAAAGACACATCTGCAACAGCGATTTGCCTACTACTGCATTCATTAGGATGGCGACTTGATATGAATATTAACCGTTTGTTGTAATTTTTATATTTATGCTGTTTTATGCTATTAGTTTGGAACTGGGCATGTAATCAGCGTGTGAATAGTAAAATGTTTTGCAAGGTCGCTGTAGTAAGTAAATGTTTTGTGTTTTTTCACACTCATCATTCACAGGAAATGCTGTGAAAGATAATGCACAATGCATTAACAGGGCTACTGGGATATGCAGGAAGATAGATAGTGAGACACTTCTCCCACAGCTGGGAGAAAAGACTGGCCTTGTGGGAAGCACAAAGAGAGCTCAACCTCCCAGAGCATGCCATGGTGACAGACCGCTCAATACAATGGGGTTTCACTCACAAAATGATAGCAAGAGTCCTTGAGCAGCAAAACGCTTTGTCCAAGGTTCTCTCTACAGACCACAAAGTGTGACACCTACTGCCCTCATGGCAGGTGCTGGAATCTGTGAACAAGGCACTCGGTCCACTCCAGTGTAAAATCCACCTGCTGCTAAAGCCATGAAGAAAACTCTGATTTGATCCTATGGTAGAGATCAGATAGAGAAGTAGTGGTTGCTGAACTCAATGCTCACATTTACATGTTTCACAAAGTAGACTTCCCTAGGCTAGGCAAACTAGCACAGAAATATCTGCATACACGCTTAATTCTGCGTCAGAGAGAGCGTTTAGCCGCAGTGGTAATGGTGTATCGAATCATCGCTGGTGGATATGCTTGCTATTTTGGCCAAGAACCTCTCAAATGATCAGTAGAACTTTTTAGAAAGAGGATTTGGAAGTACCAGTCGGCCATTTTTAAAAACAACAACAACAACAAAACGACAAGAGCTTAAATGGTTTGATTGCGTGAACCACAGTTTTATATCCAGTTTATACATACTATATGTTCCATCCTGCTTCAATGTCCCTGTTTGTTTGGACAAAATCTTATTTCCATGAGAATTGATATGTTCTTATTTATTGTTCTATTTATTTTATTTAGCTGTACTATTGAGAAAAGAAGTTTACAGTAATGAGAAGATGTGATTGAGATTTAAATTGATAAAAGATATTATTTTAATTTGAATAATCAGTCGCTAGTTTGTATGTTTGAGTTGAGATATACACGTCAGGGCTCCAGATGGCGACTAAAACGGTCGCCAATGTGACGGGCTTTTTCATTTTGCGACCATGTTTTTTCTGCCAGTCGCCAGTGGCCACCGTCACCCACAGACAAAATTAAAAACAGATTAAATAGAAATTACGATACGTCTTGTGTTAGGCTACTGAACTGTCATCTCCTCTTGTGCCTGCGTCTACCTGCACTATCGCGTGCACTCCTGTATGCTTTCCAGTAAAGAAACTCTGCAGTCTTGTCCTACAGGGGTTGAAGCGTCGGCTGTATAGATGGACAGAAACAGGTTTAGCGTCACGTTTATCAGGTTAAAAAGTTGCACGTGTAAACTTTATTAAAGGTGTTTAATTTAGTTTCATGTGGTTTAGTTCGTTGGAATTTGAATTTATACGTTACATGTAGGCTAGCTAACTGCGTAGTTAACTAACGTTAGCCAGCTGAGAAGAAAACCAAATGCTCAAACGATAAATATCAGACTTTTTCTCATTCCCTGTCCGTCCAAACCCTGCCTCCTCTACATCAGATGCCGACAATGTTGACACCAACTCGACCAGTGAAAGTTCTGAAGTGAAATTTGAATCCCAGCCCGTTTCAATCGGTGTGCAACCTTTCACAGAGGATAACAGCGAAGCACAGCGAGTCGAGTCTTCCTCTCCCGTCTCTGTGGCTCTCGTCCCGACGAGACAGTTTAAATCAGCTTGGCTACAAGACTTCGCCTGGTTACGTTAGGATAATGGGAAAATGTACTGCACATTTTGTGCTAAAGCAGGACAAGATATTACTGCTAAAACAGAGTTCAATACCAGTTCGAGTCATTTTAAAAAAGAAACGGCGAAGAAGCATGGTGACAGTAAAAAAACGTAAGAACGCCAGGGATTGTGTCATTGCTAGGTCTGCCCCTCGTGCCACCCCAACCGTGAAAGCAGTGCAATGTGTTAGTGATAAAGTCGCAGAAAAAGAGATGAGGGAATTGAAAATAAAATTCAATGCAGGCTACATGACTCTGAGCCTGAATAAGCAGGAAACAACTAATTGTACATATGACTGGACATTTAAATAAGATATACTGAACATTGCACATATCGTGTATGTAAAGAATACATTGTGTAAACTATGGGAGGCAGAGTAAACAAAGGCAGACAGTACAGAGGGGAAAGAAAAGGCAGTGTGAGGTAGCTTTTTAACAATGATATCATCATATATCCTATGACATCACTATATTTTGGCTCCTGAAAATTTGATTTGGCGCCTAAATATTTTGGGTTTAGGAGCCAATGGTTCCTAGATATTTTTTATTTTTTTTGCCTGGAGCCCTGTACGTTTCAGAATTATCGCTAATCTGTGTGCGCATTTTCATTTCATTTCATCGAAATTTGAAGTTCTTTTTGGAAACCATGGACGTCGCGTCCTGTAAACTAAAGAGGACTTAAGAGGAGAGGGACCATCTGGCTTTAAATCAGCGCTTAGTTCAAAAGCCTGAATCTCTGATGGTATGGAAATGCATTAGTGCCTTTGGAATGGTCAGCTTGTACATCTGGAAAGGTACCATCAATGCTGAAAGGTATACAAAGGTTTTAGAGGAACGTATGCTTCCATCCCATCTTTACTTCCAAGAGACTCTGCCTCTCTAAGATACTCTTTTTATACCCAATCATGTTACTGACCTGTTGCCAATTAACCTAATTAGTTGCAAAATGTTCCTCCAGCTGTTTCTTTTTAGCAACACTTACTTTTCCAGCCTTTTGTTGCCCTGTCCCAACTTTTTTGAGACATGTTGCAGCCATCAAATTCAAAATGACCTTATTATTTCCTTAAAATGGTACATTTCCTGTTTTCTATGTTGTATTGTGAATAACATATGGGTTTATGAGATTTGCAAATCATTGCAATCTGTTTTTTTTTTTTTGACATTTTATGCAGCGCCCCAACTTTTTTTTTCGGAATTGAGGTTGTAGGTTTAAGTCCCAGGACCTACAGGAATTGATGATCAGGTGGAGAAGTGGACTACCCTGGAGCTCTAAGAGGAAGTCATGTAACCAGGAACTGATTTCAGGGTGGGTACGCTAAATAAAATCACCACATGATCTGTAGGATTAAATTGATTGGCCAACTGGTTGATCTCATTGTAGCGGCCGATATACGATTAAATGCGGTTAAACAAATTTAGGATTGTGTCCCTATGACCTATGGGGAATTGTATATTGTCAGGCATATACATGGCAGGTGCATGTAGTGCACCTCTAATTAGCATTCAAAGTTTTAATGTACATAATTGGTCCTTAAATTCTGGTTATACATATAGCCATTGACCATACCGCTTAACCTACACAGTGTCACAGGGGAATCTTTAGTCTATCCCAGAGAACTCGGGTCACAAGGTGGGGGGACACCCTAGACGGGGTGCCAACCCATCACATGGCACAAATCACACATACGTTCACACACTACATATTATCTGGAAATGAAAATCATCCTACAGCGCAGTCTTTGGACTGGGGGAGGAAACCGGAGTACTCGGAGGAAACCCTCGGTGTGCACAGGCCGGAGACAGGACTCGGGGTGCGAGGAAAATGCACACTTTAAATAATTTATAAGGAAAACTACAGCGTGGAACATTTATTTGAGAGGTCTGGACGAATAAATGTTCTCATGCTTAAGAAACAAGAAACGGGTACATCTGGAGGGTGTTATCCAGCGGGGTGTAAATAAACGAGAACAATAAGGGGCCTAAAAGAGGACCTTGTGGGCCACCATAGTGCTGTTTATTATGCTCTGAACGAAAACTATCCACATTAATCTAACCCGTCAGTCTAAATCAGCCATATAACTCTCTAACAGGAATATCTGATGTGTCGTATGAATGGTTGTAGCTCTAAATGGAATTGCTCCAAGGGGTCCAAGCACCCCACTTGTAAAGTGTAGGGATATGTGAAAAGACAAACACGAGCCAGTGGTCTGTTTTCACCGCCTGTAACAGGACACAGTCCTTACCTTCCTTTACCATAGCGGCAGTTTCCATAAACGAAATATTTGCACAGATGCAGGTCCTGGCAGCCGAAGCAGTCCTGCTTGGCGTAATTTTTACACAGGCGCAGAGATGTTTTGGCCACTACGATATAATCCGCCTCGCCTTTTTCTGCACCCAGTTTGTTCCGCACCACTGCGAATCTCGGACATTTTTTCAGTATGTACCAGAAGTGCTCGTCACTGATATCAAACCGCTGGTAGACCTTCCTGTGGAGCTGAGACAGCTCCATGGAGCCTTTATGGCTGCACAGGATACTCGTAGCGTGATGGATAACCCGCGAGTAGCTGGACATTTTATCCTCCACAACTTCCGTCGAAATGAAAGCAGAGTGTCTGTGTGTTCTTTTGTGTGTGTGTGTGTGTGTGTGTGAGAGAGAGAGAGAGAGAGAGAGAATATGTGAACGTGTGTGTGAAGGGAGTGACTGCAGAATTTCAACATGGCCGCCATCAGCACCATCGTTATACCTCATCAAAATACAAGCGCAAACACCACTTTTCCAGATTTATATGAAAAAAAATCTAATCTTGTGTATTTCAAACAGGCCGTATAAACAACCATGACGAACTTATGAAAAAAAAATAAAATCCCAGTTTTTGTTCTGACTACCTACCAAAACCCAGGTAGAACTAGTCAAACTTGTGAGATGTCCCTGCGGAAAAAAAAAAAACAAACATTAGAAACCCTCATAGAATTTGTAATGGTTATAATGGGAATTGTATTGGTTTTAATGGAAACTGTAATGGTCCCTCTGGGTCTTTATTGGTAAATTGTTGCCTTCTATTTGTAGCGTTTTGTCTAGTGGATACCATTAAGGACCAATAATGGTAATGGTTTATAATAGGTTTTTGTAGTGGAAACCATTTGAATTTCTGTAATGGCTTCCATTGGGGGTTTCCCCCCCAGCAGGGCAGGTAGAATTAATCAAACTTGTGAGATATGCTGTATATTATTGTACCATTTCCTTATTTACTTGATGGAAATGAACCAGTAAATGTTTACGATTATCAAATTGCCTTGCTGTTATGAGGTATTGACAAAGTCAAATAAAGTACTCAATCATACGGGCTAATAACGACAAAAATTCAATGATAACTTGGATAATGTGTTGTGATCTCTACCACTGTAGCAAACAAAAACAACGATGACAAAAGATTTGGGAAAAAAAAAAAAAAACCCCATTACATGCCCTCATAGAATTTGTAATTTACTTTATGGTAATAATGGGAATTGTATTGGTTTTAATGGAAACTGTAACGTCTCTGTGGGTCTCTACTGGTAATATGTTGCCTTCTATTGGTGGTATGTTATGTCTAGTGGATATCATTATGGGCCTACGTCATTATATCTTCCTACATATTTTAGCAGGGCTGGTGATGCTCCATGGACGCCACTTGGAAACCCACTGGTGTAGAGTGCAATCTGTAAATCTGAGAGTTATTAAAGAACCCTTCAAGAACAAGAAGGTCAAGTAACTGTTTCCTAAAAAAAGACTGGGATATATTCTTATGTATATGAACACTGTTCTGTACTGGAGCAAAACTTACCATCTCACCTGTGACAGTAGTGTAATTGAGTTCCATGTAGAACCCCTTTAGATGGTTAGCTATGCAAAGAAATCCTTAGAAACTATACGAGTGTATGACCATGGAAACATCTCCAATGGACGATATACTCTCTTAAAGGCTCTTTGGTTTGTCATTCTGGCTTAACCCCTTAAGGTTCTGTGTGGAACAGGGGGTTCTTCCCTTTCAGAAAGGCTTCCCTAGAAAACCTTGTAGTAAGCTAAGAACCCGTGAAGGACCTGCTTTACAGCATACAGCATCTTGGGGAATATATCTAAATGGGCTCTGTTTCATGTCAGCATGAAGTGGAGATGATCTGAGAACTTTAAATCTAATTTCTATAATTTGAGTCCAATTTCAGTCCCCATATGAATCCTCAATATCAGATTGGTTTCAATCTTAACATTCTAAAGCTCAGATTTTGCACATTTACACATTTCAAATACAGCACGCTATACATTTTGGCAGTCAAAACAAAAATTATGCTTGTATGAATACAGTGAAGCAGGGAAGTGGCGGCATCATGCTGTAGGGAAGCTTTTCAACACCAGGGACTGGGACATGGTCAGAGTTGACAGTAAGTTAGACAAAGTCAAATACAAGGCAATCCTTTTAGGTCCTTCAGGGTTCTAGCAGAACTGTGTAATAGAGGGTTTCTCTTTCAGAGAGGATTCCAAGTAGAACCTCTTTAGGAAGATAACCCCTAAGGAACCAGTTTTATTAATCATGTACAGCAAGATCTGAGGGATGACCGTGTCTAGGCATGTGCATTACAATACATCACATGGATATGATCAGGAATTTTCAAATCCCTTGTGATCCCGATCCTCAATATCAGCGAAGCGTACTTATTAAATATTCTGAAGCTATGATTTTGCACATTTCAAATGCAGTACTCTACTTTTGAATAGAAACAAAAAGCGTTGAGTCAGAACCATCTTGGAAGTCATGTCATTTAAATGCATATTGCTAAAATAGTTGATTTCTCAGTAACCTCAGGGTTTCAGATTGATTTTAAACCATACAAGTGTCTTTGAAAGAGATTATCTACACCTGCTTCAAAACATTTATCTACTTTACCGATATCGTGAGATTCCATTATTTTCCCTGACTTTCTAGATGTGTGCAAATATCATGCACTCACAGCACAAAACCCCAATAAATAATTAGTTAAAACAAGGGACAATGTTTTTTGATTTAAACCTAAAAGTATATCACATGATTGTCAACAGAACCTAGCTCAGAAGGAGAATGGGGGCATAAAAATAAATGATATACATATAATATCAAGCAGGTTCCAAATACATAGTGCTTGGCCCTCCCAAAAAGGGTATTCCCAATACATAGTGCTTGGCCCCTTCTAAAAAGTATTCCCAATACATAGTGCTTTGCCCCCCCAAAAAAGGGTATTCCCAATACATAGTGCTTGGCCCCTTCAAAAAAGGGTAGTCCCAATACATAGTGCTTGGCCCCTTCTAAAAAGTATTCCCAATACATAGTGCTTGGCCCCCCAAAAAGGGTATTCTTTAAGCTGGATATAATTTATTGCAACAGTATAAATGTATAAGCGTGCTGTTTGAGTAAGAGAATGAATGCGCACTCCTAGAACAACACACTCTCTGTAATCCTGCTCCTATAACACCAACCCACCTCAGGAGACGGTACTGTGTGAGAGGACCACCATGTTAGAAAAAAGACACTGAGGATTTATTTGAGTCATATCTGAAGGTTTAAAAAAAAATTTGCATTAGTCAATAGTTAATACAGAAATAAACAAATGGCACATATTGGAGATTCTAATTCAAAACGGTAAGTGGTGTTTTGAGGAGACAAAGTTAAATAAATTACTAACAAACATAGAAATCTGGATATTATGTACAAAGGGAGTTATCAGAACAAAAAAAAATCTACAATTCAAATTTTATGTTCAACATGACAGCGGAATTACCCTATTTTACACTGTATGTGTGTGTACATACATACATACATACATACATATATATGTGGATGTGTTAGTTTGTGTATTTTGTATTCGGAGGTTTTATTTATAAAAAAAAAAAAGGGGGGGGGGTGAAGGTGGGGGTGTGGAGTGACACTTATTTGCATCCTCACCAAGACCAGCTAAATAGACACTTTCTAAATAATACAGATGGAAAGTCCTATGTACAGGATTGAAGCGAAAGTAACAGACTGTAGCTAAAAACACTGCTTCGGACAATGACAAGGTGTGTGATCGGAGATCAGGTGACCCTGAGCTTCTGATTAACAATTCTAAATAAAAATAATAATAAATAAAAAAAGAAAAAGAAAAAAAACAAACAAAAAAAAAACAAAACAAAGGAAAGAAGCTATTTTAATGTAGGGTCCATAGATAAGCACAGGTTGCCAGAGTTATTAAAAACTCCACCAAATGACGACTTCAGCGGGAATGAAAAGATTATTAAATATGGATGGGCCACTTTATTTAAAAAAAAAAGAAAAAAATATATATTCCAAATCAGCCTAATGACCGGTGTAAACTTGTTGAAGTGGAGATCCATCAAGAGACCACTTCACCTGCTCATGTGCATGACATTTAAAAATATATATATATTTTAAGCATAATTTAAATCACCACAACACAACAGATCCTTACATTGTTAAAGTTAATAGTGGTTCTTATTGGTTTCTGTAAACACGCTAACGTGAGAACTGGCATGTGGAGGAGTTAGGAATGACTAACATTGGGATAGCAGATATATACTGATATTTTTAGATCTGTACATGAAACCAGGTAACCGTAAAGATCCTTCATGAACCGTTGAAAGGACGTCGTGCTTCTGTATGCTTCGGCATCGTCGCTGTTATGAGTGAAAGGGAATCCAAGCGCGGTGAACAATCATGATTTACAGGGAAATGGGCGTGTCTTAAAACGTGGCGTGGAATCTGACAGTGTAGAGCTGAAGTGATGCTAACGGTGTTATAAAGTCATTGCTTGGGTCATTGAGGTGCTGTACTGGGCATGCTCCGACCCCTGCATAGCATTCTTTATCTGGCAGTAGTTTGGAAGGAAGAAAGGGCACGAGAAATTTGTATTAGTGACGCCATGCCTCATATCCACAGAGCAAAAGAGAACATCCGGGAGGTGTGTATAGTGGTTGGACTACTCATGTCCATGTCAGTCTTTCAGGGTGCTCTTTGTTTAGGCTTTTTTCCCCCCTTGCTTTTTGTAATTTGTTTTTATACAAAAACACTGAAATGTGGTGCGGTGCACCTTTTTTTTTTTTCCTTTTCTTTTTTAATAAGATCAACGCCGTTTTCTCTCTGCGCCATCGGCGGCTGAGAGCCATAGCCATCACCCATGTGTCCAATCACAGTAACGTCTCTCTTCCACACACGCCTGCCTTTCATCTACGCATCAGATAGGCAACTCTGAATACTGTCCATCCACAGCTGTGCGTTTTGGCTGTCCTGCGCACAGAAGTTGTACACTCGTTTGGTCGTTTTTAGCTGAGGAAAGAGAAAAGAATGAGTCGATCAGCTTCGGATAAACCTGCAACGCATCCGATGATGAATCGAATACTAAAATGGATTGTAAGTGCGATAGTTAAGTCGATATTTACACGAGGAAAGATACACGGACACTTTTTCCTCGGGTATAGGTGTCCGAGACGGAGTTTGATTTCGATAGCATCAAGATCTAGCCTTTAACACCGGCACTTGCCTTTAAGCCCCAAACAATCAGGGGATAGAAAACACGGACTTAAGAAGCAGATCAGGTTTTTCTTCCTTGCTGTCAAATGTAATATAACGCAACAGAAACAAGCTCATTTAAAAATAAAATGAAAGATTAAAAATAAAGACTAACATGAGGATATTAATGAGATGATGGTAAGCAGTGAAATAATAATAATAATAATAATAATCTTAAGAGGAGTCGGGTATAATCCCAATCTAAATAACGCATAAAAAACTTATATATTCATTTATTTTAGTTAATATTGTATATAAGTTTTTATGCGTTATTTTTTTATGGATGAACAAAAAGCACTGAATTAAACTACAGTCCTCAATTAATAATATACATTCTGGTGTGTGTGTGTGTGTGTGTGTGTGTGTGTGTGTGTGTATTGGGTGCTTTTCTGTTTTGGACAAACAGTTCTGTAAAGTTTTAGTCTGAAGTTTATATTTGTAACACTCAGTTTGTGGATTTTATTTTAAATAAACCAAAAAAACAAAAAAAAAAGTGTACTGAAAGTTTGCCCCGCGCCATCTGAGTAATCGAAAAAAATTAATCGGGCAACTAATCGATTAGGAAAAGAATCGTTAGTTGCAGCCCTAGTTGTTCATGTTCTCGGTAAAAAGAATCGTCTTCAAGATGAGCAATGTCTCCGGCGTCCTCTGTGTGGAAAAACTTTTTTTGTGCACTTTAAATGAGCTAAACTTAATATAATCGCACCTCGCTCAAGCGAAAAAAATAAAAAAAATAAAAAAAAGGCTTCAAAATCTTGAGTAACTGAGACATGGCTCTGATTTGGGGACACTCTGCCCAGCTATGAATACGGCCCTTAGTGCGTGGTCAATTGCGCGATTCCTGAAAACCAGAAATACTCACATCGAAGAAGGCTTTTTCCTCTATGTTTTTTGGGGCTCCCATGGTAGGAGTGCCCGGGATGACAAACTCCACCTCGGCCAGTTCAATAACCCCCTTGCACTCTTTATCCTGCCTCGTCTCGTAGTATCTCAACTGATAAAAGTAAAGAAGAATGACACACACACACACACACACAAAAAAAGTCAGAGTAAGAGTTGGTATTCCTTCCATTTCCTGACTTCATTTGATTTTATGAGTCATCGATCATCTTGGCATTTTCGACAGGCTGCACACGTACCTGGTGTTTGGTCTTGTCCAGCACAAACCAGCGTGGCTTCCACGGTTTCAGCAAAGCTCCTCTCTTAAATAAGATTCCTTCAAAGCTCCTGAAAATAAAAACAACACAGTGGATTTGAGTATTTTTTTTTTACAGTGTTTATGAATACGTAGCAAACATGGGAGCACATGCTGGGAACTGAGGTTACGTTCTCGAATTCTCCGTCAGAAGGTGTTGATTAATCGTCTAAAACAGCAGCTCTGACAATAGTTCTGACTGCAGATCGCGGTTTTATATAAAAGGTGTTCATTCTGCTGTTTTCCTTTCCAGAGAAACTTGTACGCAAGACGCTCAACGTCGTCGATGACTAATGAGAAACAAATGCAAATACGTGTTGCTGTGTAGCAAAGCAAGACATATGTGGACAGCAGGCTACGCACCGGTTCTCACTCTCGGTGCTCCTGAACTGGGAGTAGAGCGTGCTGGTGCTGGTGCGGTTGGTGGCGGGTGTGGAGGTGGCGCTGGCCTCGCACTCCAGCGCCAGGTTGATGGAGGAGCCGACACCGCTCTCCTGCAGATACATGCCCTGAATGCGTCTCTGGTGGGTAAGGTTGGACGACATGAGGAGCGAGCTGGAGAATGAGGGCTAGAAAGAGAGAGGGAGAGGGGGAGAGAGAGAGAGAGAGAGAGAGAGAGAGAGAGAGAGAGAGAGAGAGAGAGAGAGAGAGAGAGAGAGAGAGAGAGAGAGAGAGAGAGAGAGAGAGAGAGAGAGAGAGAGAGAGAGAGAGAGAGAGAGAGAGAGAGAGAGAGAGAGAGAGAGAGAGTAGGGTCAGTGAAGATTTCACCAGGAAACACAGCAAATATTATTATTATATTTTCTTAATTCAAAGCTCATGTCTATCTTCTTTTTGCTACATATACACTACCGGTCAAAAGTTTTGGGACACTTGACTGAAATGTTTCTCATGATCCGAATAACCTTTTGATCTGAAGGTGTGTGATTAAATGTTTGAAATCGATGTCGAAGACAACAATATGATCGTGCCAACATGTTCATTTCTTTCATTAGAAAACATTTTATTTACAAATAAATATATTTCTAAATGGATGACTAGGAGCGAAATATTCTGAAAAGCAAACGATAAGAGTCGGGTGTCGGTGGGAACTCCTTTAATACTGTTTAAAAAGCATCTCAGGGAAATTCCTCAAGAAATCGGTCGAGAAAACGCCAAGAATACATTTCTGGAAATTCTCGGCAAAAAGGGCGTCTACTTTAAAGATGCTAAAATGCTAAATTTTTTGATTTATTTTGGATTTTTATCCAAAATAATATAATTCCCATAGCTCCATGTGTGTTCCTCCAGAGTTTTGATGACTTTATTATTATTCTAAAATGCGGAAGAAAAAAATAATAAAGAATGAGTGTGTCTAAACTTTTGACCGGTAGCATATATATTTTATTTATTTTTCCTGATATAAGATATGACTCAGCTCATGACAAGATCTAAAATTCCCACAGGGAGTTACACGGTATTTGTTCGCATAAAAATACACAACATGGTACAGCGTCGTCGCCCTTCACCGCTCTGTATAGAACACTGTCTCTTCTCAAAAGCCCAATTTGGATCGAATCCATTTTAAATGAGGAGGTGAGGTAATTATTACAGGAGTATTCCAGGGGCTTCTTCTATACCTTCTACAGTATAATAAGATCAGTAGAAATAACCCCAGGTAAAACATATATCCTGTTAGCGAGATTCTGTTATTTCCTGTGGGGGCGGGGAAATAAAAAAATGTTCTTCAGTATAGAGACACTTCAGGAAGTGCACGCTATTTTCTGTCGTCTCCTTTCAAAACCTAAGCGAGACCAAATAAAATCTACACGACGTTTAAAAGGAATCGTCAGAGAAGTGGTACTTCTGGGATTTTTCGGTAAGATACTGAGTTCCCAGCACAGGTCAAACTTACATACACGTTACGGTCATGTGACCTACTAACAATCAAGTGCCAATCGAAGTCTCCACAAGCACTAAAACACACTCTAATGATGAAGGTCAAAACAATCCGTTTGTATTAATATGTATGTAGGATGCATGGAATTTGTTGCATCTCTGTGACTCGTGCCATCTTATCCCGCTTGAATAAAACGTCTTCGTTCCTTACCCGACTCTCCAGTTTGGTCTCGGTGCGTTGCGTGTTCTTTATCTTATCCCACGTCTCCTTCCATCTCTCAGAGGTATGTCCAAGCTCAGCCTCAAGGCTCTGCAAATCCTAAACACACATTTAAAAAAAAAAAAAAAAAAAAAGACGTGAGGACTGCACATGCAACGGTGTCATCCGTGTCCCGTAAGCTCTCACGGATCTCAGAACAAACCTGCAGCAGTTTGGTGATGGCGTCCGGCATCACTTTGCTCAGGCTGTCGTAACAGGGCCACACCACCTGCCTCTGTGATTTGGGCGCGGTCGTCTCGACTCTCTCCTCATCCGGCCCCTCGGGTTTCCCTCGCACCAACTCCCAGTCGTAGGACGGCCCCTCGGAGAGCGTCTCCTCCGTGTAGAAGTCCCACACCTTCAGGTTGGAGATGAAAGTGTAGGGCTTTAGGACCTGGGGAGAGGAACAAGAAATGGTGGAGAAAGTTAGGCGTGCTCTCTGAAAGACACGACACTTTGATAGAAAACGTGCACATCATCTGAACATCTTTACCTCGTCTTCTTCTGGAGAGAACATGTAATTGTAGAAGACGGGGGTCTTCTTGTGCAGACGGTCGATGTAATCCCACACGGACTTACACACCTGAGGGTTCTTCCGCTCTCCTTTTTCCTCATACAACACACCTATAGAGAGGACATGAAGCATTCGATGCAGGAATTTACTCATTCATTATGTAAAAAAAAAAACCTGTTTGAATCACATACAAATGCACCCACATCACTTTAAGAAAAACTATACACACACACACACACACACACACACACACACACACACACACACTTCACCGGTCACAAGTCTGGAGACACCTGAGTCTTGATCCTAAAAAGCTTTTGATCTGAAGGTGTGTGATTAAATGTTTGAAATCTGTGTTGTAGGCAAAATTATAATCGTGCCGACGTATTCATTTCTTTCATTAGAAAACGAACATTTTATTTACAAAAAATATTTATTTTAAACGAACGACTCGGAGCGAAATATTCCGAAAAGCAGCCGATAAGAGTCCGGCGTAGGTGGGAACTCCTTTAATACTGTTTAAAAAGCATCTCGGGGAAATTCCTCAAGAAATCGGTCCAGAAAACGCCAAGAATACATTTCTGGAAATTCTCGACAAAAAGGACGTCTACTTTACAAATGCTAAAATATTAAATTATTTTGATTTATTTGGGATTTTTTTTTATCACAACATAATTCCCATAGCTCCATTTGTGTTACTCCAGAGTTTTGATGACTATTATTATTATTATTATTCTGAAATGTGTGTGTGTGTGTGTGTGTGTGTGGGGGGGGAAGATAAATAATGAGTGTGTCTAAACTTTTGACTGGTAGTGCAGGGAGGAAATAAATAAATAAATAATAAGAAAAAAATAATCAACATGAAGAGTATTTAATACTTAAGGTCTTTGATTTGATGTGATTTCACACACAGTAAGATTTTTTTTAAACGATACACACACTGGTGCTCAGAAATGTCAACAGTCTGAAATGAGACTAAAACAAAAAGACAGTAAGACTAACTTTAAAACACTGCCTATTAAGTAGAAGTTGAAGGTTTGAGGTGATTGAGAGCTGAGACTCACCCAGCTCTATACGCTCGTAATCAGAGTCCAGCAGAAAGGTCCGGAAGCGATTAGACACATAGTGATAAGCCAGGAACTTCAGATAGTACTGACTGAACTCAAACTCCATAGGGAACTGATGATGGATCTGGAAAGAGCGGAGTGAGTGTGAAACACTTTAAGCTTCTTTAACCGATTTATAAAAGCACCATAAATGCACACCGTCCGCGTGTATGAGGACCCCGATGAACAAAACCTGCAATACTGATCTGCCTAACGTCCAGCGTTAAACAGTACCTGGTGCACGCAGTCGAGGAACTGCAGGAAGACGGGCGTGAAGCCGCTGCTCTGGCTGGCCAGCGTCTGAGCGCCGCGGTGGCTGAAGCGGTGGCCGAACGACAGCCACTCCTTCTCCACCAGCAGCCGGAAGCCGTCGAACGTGCGGTAGTACGGATCTGACAGCAGCTGCACCAGAGACACCACCTACGCAGAATACCACACGGAGCTCAGATCCTGCACTTAACACAACGCCGATACGGTACAAACACAGCACCTGCGCTTCAACCGTACCTGAGTGGTGACGTCCCATCCGTCCTCCAAGCTGACCATGACCGAGGAGCCGCTGTCTAATAACCCCACCACCAGAACGGACACCTGAAGGAGCCTGTGAAGCTACAACACCAAAACACAAAATGTATTCTACCACACATAAAAGAACGTCTGGGGGCTTGGAGTGGAGACACTAAATCGTATGTTTATCGAAAACGGAAACGAAAACACAAATTATATTCACTACCACTAGAACTAATCACTCCACAACGTACTAAAGAAAAGGTCAGGAATAGAAGTGTGTGAAAGTGTGTTTTACCAGATTCATCCATTCAGACTCCTCTAAGCAGTGGTGGAAGGACATGTTGGGATCGCTGGAAGGACAGGAAGGAACGCAGGCCTTCATCAGCTTCTTAAAACTGTTCTTCACCTGCCGGACGTCGAACACCTCAATGGGTACCACCTCCCACTGCTGGAACGAGTCCTGCTTTCCTCCCTGCGCGTGCGCACACACACACACACACACACACACACACACAAGCTCAAGGTTATCTTCTTATAATGCTTATAGGACAGAGGATCAGTGGACATCATTTTCAGCACAAACAATCTAGGTATAGGGAAAAACTCAAGGTCCTATTTCTAGTTTTCGAATTTCTAGAATAAATATAAATTCTAGACTTTCCAAACATTTCCATCTGCACAAGAGGCGTGGAATATTTTAACCGAACAAGGTTAAATTGCGATTTGAAAATGTAACATCAGCACATACTCTATCAGGGAGGAATACAATACAGCAAGACGCAAAAGTCGCATTTGTATGTCACATTTATCTATGGGAGGAGTTTCCGGTGTCGGTTCTTTCCAACAGTCAGACGCAACTTTTAAAAAAAAACAAAACAAATCAAAACAAAAGCACTGTGACAGTGGTCACCATGTTTTGTGTGTGGATTTTGCTCATAATACTCGGATGGCCATGTTTGCCATTTCGGACACGCTGTATAAGAGGAATTAAACACTTCGGGACATGCTTTAACGGGAAAATACTCGACTTTGGGCTGGCAAGAGTAACTTTATTCATTACTTACTACCTATATACATACGCATTGCTAGAATTAAGCAAAACAACTACAAATGGTATAAGTGAAGTGTTAACAGAAAACAGACAAAATGGAGGAAAAGAAGGCTTCCAGGATAACGTTTGTCTTATTAAAAGTCCTTGATGGCAGAACAGAGAATGATGCTAGAACGTTCAAGTTATTTCAGCCTGCCAGGTCGAGTTTTCACGGTACCTTGAGCTGGTTCTTGTCCCCGATGATATAGAGATACGCTCTTTGCTGGCGGAGGAAGTACGGCTCGGTAGGACCGCCGTTTGCCTGAGGGCCGTCTTTCACTGCTAGCCGGTTCCCCACTTCAGGATTATAGCCAGTGAGACGCCCGCTGCCCCGGATACTGCCCCACTTCCCTAAATCACACACACACACACAAACGAGACACCGCTCTTACTCCACGGTATGGGATGTGCAGGCTGTGCTTACGCAGAGAGCAATCTGAGCGGGTGACAGATTCGAGAGCATTTCTACATTCACATATCGGCAGCGAAATCAGCGTCATTCTCGATGCAATCAGAGTGTATCGACTCAATCAATCACAACATGTCAGACAACAAGAGCACTGCCAGAATTTCAGAACACAGTGGGTGCCGTGCAAAGAGATGCCAGGCTAGACAGACAAAACAGAGATGATTATTTTTTTGGACAGGACTGGACACAGAGCTCAAAGTGAACGGTTAGCCCAGGGGGAAAAAATAAGACGCTGGGTGGGCACCAGCTCACACACGCTGACATCACTGTTAAGAAACCTGATTGGTTAGATTGGAGAGCAGGGGGTCAGGGTCTACTGTACCTCGGGGTGAGCTGCGGGCCTTGACTGAAACCTTAGGCTGAGAGAGGGAGATGACCCTTGCCCTCTGACCCAGCGCTAGGGCCGGAGAATAAAGAGATACCCGTTACTGTCGGCACATATCCTAGCACAGCTATGCTAAAAACTACTGCTACGCTAAAACATGCTATGCTAAACCACGTTATTATATTGATTACTCATCTGAAGTACAGCTGGATCGTCTATCAGAGCTGCTGTTATAGAAAATTAGTTTTATATTTACGTGCCTATTCTTAACAACTCACTCATGGGCATTTGTACGGCCCATGAGAAAGATTACGCAGCGAGCTAAAGATAAAAAAAAAAAAAAAAAAAAAAAAAATATTCAAAACCCTGTTGATAAAGCTTACTGTACTTAACATCTATGGAAGGAGTCTCCAGTGTCGGTGCTTTGTACCGGTCAGTAAGATTTCCGACACGGGAAAGCCTTTACAGTTTCTCAGCAACGTGCCAAGCTGAGTCTTATTAACTTTAAGAGAGAAGGGCGAGAGGCTGCTGAGGGAACGACACAACGTTAAACATAACTACAAACGGATAAAAGCACGTGGTTGATTACTTTCCCTTAACAGCACGGCCCAAACTGTTTTATTCCTTACACAGAGTACAGCTATGCTACGTCAGACGTCTACATGATCACTACCTGTTCAATCTCTGCTAGGTCGGGTCAACTAGGCTAGCATGTTTACACTAGACTTTATATTAAACAGGAGCGGATGTTACAGGCAGAACACACATTTCCAATTCTCTCTCACACACACACACACACACACACACACACACACACAGACTGTAAGAGCTCCCTTACCTCCTCGACTGAAGGTTCCAGGCACATCCTCTTTAGTGCCCATAACTTGCTTCATAAGAGCTCCAATTTTCGGTTGCCTCATTTTGTCGGATGAGTCTAAAATAAATAAAAATAAATAAATAAATAAATAATAATAAACTTACAGCATTTAGATGTGTAGTAGTCTCGCGATCCAGATCTCTAGCTTTTGTGATAGTTTTGTCACTAAACGTGGCCAAGAATCACCTACATAATCAGGAAAAGGCCATGTGACTGACAACCAGCCAATCGCAAACATTTCCTGGAACCTGCTGCTAAGTTTCCTTGAAACTTTTTTTTTTTTCCATTTTCTTTTTTAAAGATGTTACACTGTGAACTTTTCAAATTCTTGCTCTATTTATTGCTCATAAAAGCGTACACATATACTGTATGTCAGGGCTGCTCGATTAGGGCGAAAATCACAATCACGATTATTTTGGTTGATATTGAGATCACGATTACTCATTGACTTTGGAAACATCATGCATTTATTGAACTTAAAAAATAAATAAATAAATAAAAACATTGTATTTTTAATAGTGGATTTCCTTGAATACAATTCAACTGGAAAAATTTCGTAAAACAAAATTAAATAAATTTGTTTAATAAAATAAAGTTAGAGGAGCACGTCACGTGACACATTTTGGCGAATTGCATCGCCAGAAATGAACTTTAAACTTCCATAGCCAATGAAATTCTGTCTCCTGGTTTAGATCAGCCTGTAGTTTCTGCGTGAGCTCTAGAAAGGATATTTAGACCGCATTTAGACCAGCTGTTATGACGCTAGAGGAAATGAGCTTTCCAATGATACTAAAGGTTATTTCTTATTGTTCCACATCGGACTTGTTGAAACCAGATCGTTTCCAAACGGATGAAATGGTTTTATCTTCCTTCTCGACCAAAGGCTCTAACTTTCCACCATATTGGCTCGAGCTGAACTAAAAATGCAGCAGCCTGGCGGGGAGCGAGTTTGGCCTTTTAGGGAGGGGCGAAAGCCCTTTTTTAAAAAGACAAAAACGAGAACGTTGCAAAATGGAATGCGGCACAATAATCGCTTTATCTCGATTATTTAGTTTTCATAATCGTCGGAGGCCACACTGTAATCGAAAACTCGATTAATCACACAGCCCTAATGAATGTGTGCAAATTCTGAAGATTCCGATTCTGAAGCTTATGGCCAGAAAAGTGTCAGATAGACCTGAACTCTCTCGCTTCACCTTCATTTGACATTAATTTGGGGGAATTTCCAGA
The DNA here is from genome assembly GCF_001660625.3 of Ictalurus punctatus. Lineage (NCBI taxonomy): Eukaryota > Metazoa > Chordata > Actinopteri > Siluriformes > Ictaluridae > Ictalurus > Ictalurus punctatus. The sequence goes on along the minus strand of NC_030434.2, from coordinate 20,631,258 downwards.
CTATTCCCTGTATTACGAAGGACCACATGGGTGTCTGGTTGGAATGACGTTTAAACAACTATCAAGCTATAAAAATGTCTTTAAATGAAATGAAATTCCTCTCAGAGTGTGTGTGTGTGTGTGTGTGTGTGTGTGTGTGTGTGTGTGTGTGTATTTCTGACCTGAGGTGCTCATGTGCATGGATGTGAAGCTGCTCAGTGTGTTTCTTCCACTGGCCTCACTGTAGGATGGCATGGAGCTGATGATGGCCTGCAAGTACTTCTCCTGCTCCAGACTGGTGGAGTCAGCCTGAGAGGGACCTGAAACACACACACACACACACACACAAACACTAGGACGCGCTCTTCACAAACCCTCCTCCATCAAACCAGCTCACTTATGGTTGTGTTGAATAATTATTAAAAAACCTCTTAAAGGGAATTTTATCAAACATTGAATAACAGAATGCAGCAACAGCTGCTCGGGAAGGAAAACAGGAAAGTGTTGTTGAATTGAACATTCGTGGAAGGAGTCTCCAGTGTCAGACATGGCACCCTGGATGGTTTGGACGTTGATTAGAAGTGCTGACCTGCACTGGGGGCGTTGGGAGACTTGAAGAATCCAACGACTCCCTTGGCGTGCAGACCGGCCGAGCGCAGGAGCACGGCTTTAGTGCGCGAGTTCCTCCAGCACACCACGGGGAAGCGGTTCTGTCTGTAGCAGCGAGAGATGCGGTGGAGTGTCGCGTCGGGGATGCTCTGTGGTATGATCAGCAGGCCAGGATAACTGACACACACACACACACACACACACACACACACACACACACACACACACACACACACACACACACACAGGAGGATTAACACAAACAAACAAAGACAAAGAACAAAAGAGAGTAAAGATTTGATCACATCGTTATGGAAAACGGTGCCTACACGAGTAGACAGCGTGTGTAAACCCGGATTACATCTCCGGGTTCCCCCCCGGGCCTCACCTCCGGCAGATGGTGTACATGCGGTTGACGGTGGAGATGCGAAAAGGCTCGTTCTTCGAGCGCGTCAGGCTGTTACTGAGCGTGCCCAGACCCAGCCGTTGGTAGTCACGACAACAAGCGCGCTCCACTACGTTACTCATGGTCTGGCGGTCGGACGAGCGGATGGTGGAGGAAAGCGTGAGCGCGTTCGGCTCCAGCTCCTCAGACACTGACCAATCAGAAAAGCAGAGTTACAAGAGGAGCCGTGACGAGCAGAGAAGCCACGACGGGTTTGTCAATCAAAAGCATTTATTCAATGTAATAAAAAAAGTGCACAAGACACAATAATAACTGAATTTGCACAAATGAACCAGTTCAAAAGTTTACACACACTTGATTCTTAATACTGTGTCGTTGCCTGGATGATCCGCGACTGTGTTTACGCTCTGTGTTCATGAGTTGTTCATGAGTCCCTTGTTTGTCCTGAGCGTTTAAACTGCCCACTGTTCTTCACAAAAATCCTTTCACACTGAGGATGACTGAGGGACTCGTACACGACTATTACAAAAGTGTAAACATTCACTGATGCTCAAGAAGGCAACACCGTGCATTAAGGACTGGGTGGGGTGGGGGTGTAAACTTTTGAACAGGTTGATGGGTGTGAATTGTTAGTTTTGTTTAAAGATCTTGTTTTTTTCATTCAGTACAGCCCTTCAGAAGCCACATGTTTCCCAGAAGATTAAATTATAAATAAATAAATAAATAAATAGAATAGAATAGAATAGTAAACATTAGTGATGATGATTTCAGTAATCAGTACTTATGTACACGACTCTGCAGGAGAATATGATGCACACTGATCCGCAAAACGACTAAAAGAGTTCAAACCCCCGAAAGAGAAATAGCACCTTGTGTGAGGGCGCGCGTATGAGAGGGGGCGCGTGTATGAGAGGGGGCGCGTATGAGAGGGGGCGCGTGTGAGAGGGGGCGCGTGTGAGAGGGGGCGCGTGTGAGAGAGGGCACGTATGAGAGGGGGCGCGTGTGATACCAGAGATCTCGTCTTCGTCCATTTCGGACTGCAGACTGCTACGGTGCTCCCAGGTTGGAGGAGTGTACTTCTTCCGGGTCACGTATTGTCGTCCGATGGTCTTCTTAGCACTCTTCACCAGGTTTTTAGAGAGGGTTCTGAAACAGAAAGTTAAATAGCATCGCTTTCAGTATAACCGAAGAAACGGATCCAAGCTCAGCTGCTGATCCTAACACTCACGACTTCATCACACACAGCGAGGAACACAGTACTGCTGACCAAAACTAAGCAAAAGAACCATCTATTTTTAGCTAGAGAAAGAGAGAGAGAGAGAGAGTGAGACAGAGAGAGAGAGAGAGAGAGAGAGAGAGAGAGAGAGAGAGAGAGAGAGAGTGATCGTGAGGGGCTTATTCTCTGGCAGAAATGATGAAACAGGTTGATGTCTCGCTGTGGGACAGAAGTCAGGTGCAACCGTGGGGAACATAAACAAAACAACGTCACAGTTTCCAGTGTTAAATTATTCATCCCTCGCTCCATTTCTTTTCTCTAACGCAGCCTCGTGATGGACAAAGCTCTCCGACTGACTGAAGAAACAAACAATGAAAGAAACAAAGAAGGGAAAGCAAGAAAAGGCATAAAGGAGAACACACACTAACACACACACAAGTAACTGTCTTCAGGGTTTGTATACACAAGAAGTCAGTGCTGGGATTAAGTGAGAAGTATAGCTTACGCTTAAAAAAATGAATTCAGGAATGAATCAATAAGCCTGCACTACAGGGATTAAATACTAGATGGAGTAAAGTAAAGCAGGAATGCTGAGCTGTGTGTGAGATGTGTGTGTGCAGCAAAAAGCGGACGTTCTGACCCAAGACACGGAAAAGTCTGAAGTGTTTAGGACAGACGGTGGAGTGCAGCAGTGACTTAAACACAAAACATCATGTTTCACACACTTCTTGGAGAATTGGCACGTAAAAAAAATGCTAAATAAATTTTAAATAATTACACCCGGAGCAACGTTTCAGCTGTTACAGTAAAATCAGTATAATCAATGGATTTGAGAATTCAATAACGCTGTGGTAGAAATGTATACTAATATACAGTACAAATGCATGTCCTGAGGGTGTGCAAACTTTTGCACATACAGATTTTTAAGACATCTTTATGATCGGTTTTAACAGAACTGAAGTCCTTGAGTGTAATTACACTAAACTAGCGAGAAAATGAAACAGCACAACGTTAAAGATGCATTTATTAAAAACAGTGAGTGGTTTGTGTAAGGCTTTCTGAATGAACTACTGATTTATCGTGGCAAATGTGATGTGTGCGCGCGTGTGCACACGCTAAATGTTAACGCAAATGATACTGGTATTAGTAAAGCATGTTTGACCTTGTAAACCACTTTGGTTTATGTGTGTGTGCTGGACGCCGTACATAACCAGTCCCTATAAACTTGTGTCTCAACAAACCATGAGAACCTGTGAAAATTCATGCATGTTACATGTCCAGAACTAATTTTTTAAGTGTGATGTATCTTAGTGGGATCATGAGATACTATTTGAGGTATCTGTTTCATTGGTAGGATGTTAGGAAAGGAGTGTCCCCCTTAACCACCGTGGTGTCAGGCTGTCCTCATAAACGCCATATACCTGTATGTGTGTGCGTGTGTGTGTGTCCAGTGAGACCCACTTTAGAGACTGGTTCTTGTCCTTGGTCTTGTGTTCTACCACCATCTTTGCCGATTGACCCACGGTGAAGGCAAACGTGCCGTGCACGTGCTGGGGGTAGCGCAGTTTGTGCATGTGCTTCCGGAAAACCTCGGCCAAGTCTGACGCCACCTCCTCATCGAACGCTATTTTCATCAGCTATAAGGGGGGGGGGGGGGGGGGGGGGGGCACAACGTGAGTGAGTGAAGTGAGAGGAAACACAGGGAGCGGAATGGTAATGGTATTTGCTCATGTGCAGTACCTGGAAGGTACAGGAGCGGAGCTGAAGGCCTTCCTGAATGAACTGGTCCATGGGTAAACTGCAGCTTATCTTCTTCTCCTTAGTGAGGGAGGCGATGGGGAAGGAACGCGTCACAACCTGCTCTGCAACTGCACACACACACAGGATTTCACAGAGTTTGTTTTGTGATTGTTGCGGCCAAAATTGCTTGGTTTTGCTGCTGCTTTTTTCCAAATTTGTGACGCAACTTCTGGGGTTATTTCACTGAAAACTACCTGAATTGGCAACATCGCGACTGCATGAAATTGTTCTGCACGGTCTTTCGTCTTTCAGCTGCACTCATGTTCGATGCACATGAATCGAAGAGGGCTTTGGCTGAACGCGCGTTATATGATGTCGCATTTTTGGCCCAAATCGGCAGAAAATCTGTGCTAATTTTGAAGAAAAATAAAAAATCGCAAACTCCTCCCAGTATTGCAGCGTTTGTTTGATTTTGCCTTAACTTCTCTGATCACAAAATCCTGGAGGGATTGATTAACGTTGTGCTTAGTAAACACACACACACACAATCTTCCAAATGTCTGAACTTTGAGTGTGTGCATGTTGAATGCTGTATTCCGATTGGCTGATTGATTTTCAGAGTTTAACAGCAACTCTGACAGACACGCACTCGTTCTATTATGATATGGTTTCTATAGTAACGAATCGCACACAGGGACTTGTATGGCGTTCACTCCACATAATCTAAAACTAATAATAAGCAGGTTGTTAAAGCATAATGACTCTGTAAGAAGCTGTTGATTGAATTCTGGAAGGAGCCTCCAGTGTCAGCACTTTGCAAAAGTGAGGACGTTAGTTACATTAACTATAAATGGAAAAAAAAAAGTACAATGTTTTTGTTTTTTAATGAATTAATAATTGCAATCGCTGGCAAGTTACCATGGTACTAGAGGAATGAAGCTCTTTGGGATGTACTATTATTGGAAAATAATTATATATATATATATAATAATTATATAATAATTAGAACTCTGCTTTGTCAGGCTGCATAACACTACTTCATCATAGATTATTTTTCTACACCAGTTGTTTTATTGCTAATGTCATCACCCAAGAATCATTTTCATAACTCGTATTAGAACTCATTAACTTATTTTATGTAAAAATAGATTTTAGCTTTAAAAAAAACTAGCTTGCTTTGGGGATTCAAGACTTTCCTGAATTCTTATACCATGTCAATATAAACACTAATGGAAAATCACAAATTGAGCATTACATGCTTGGTACATTTGCAAGTGCTGTGTTAAACTGTTAAAAGTGTGTGTGAAGCGTAGAGACTGTAAGAGCAACACTCGTACCCAGAGGATCGTTGGGTGTGCCCTTGAAGATGAGTCTGTAGGTGGTGAGGAAGATGGCACCCTCGGCAGGGAGGAGGGGCGGACCACCCATCGCACCCGCGGCCTCGTCTCGGCCGTCTGACAGGAGATGCACGCGCATGCCGTCCATCACAAACTCCTCACCCGCTAATAGCGCCGGCCTCAGGAGCTTGGGCTGGAGAGAGAGAGAGAGAGAGAGAGAGAGAGAGAGAGAGAGAGAGAGAGAGAGAGAGAGAGAGAGACATCAAATTTCTCATTTTAATGATTCATTAACCAATGAGAATGCATTTTATATTTGGTCAGGGTCAACATTTTAGCATTACATATTAAACAAATATTTTTGAATACAATAATTAATTACTCAGACAAGTTAATCACAAGGAGTTCTCCAACACAAGCATGCGAGCACACAGCACAAAAAGAAATGAAAACACACACAACAAGGACGTTTCCATCGACGTACGGCAACCTTTTGAGGAACTAAAGATTTCTGGAACCATCCTGAACGAGAACTATTAAACATCTTAAGAAAACCTGTCTGCAGACCAAAGTATTAAACACTAGGAAGGGTGTAAAGTAGGTATTGCACGGACCAGTAAAACAACACTGAGGCAGATGGTCAAAGGAAGCAGTTACATGTGCTCTGTGGGTCTGAAAATAATTCAAACTAGATGAAACTACATCGACTGGCAACTGCGTAACACTACGCTGGGAAAAGCAAACATTTAGAAATGTTCTTTTTACACGTTGAGATCACTTTGCATGAAGTGAAGAGGGGTTCTGATCCTGAAGAAATCCTTATTCTCGATTTTGCTGCCCTTCAAAGCTAAATAAAATCACTTGTGCTGTGGCAGAGTGAATTCCCTTGTGTGATAGAGCACTCTCAGAGCCGCGGGTTGCACATCCCTATCCAATCCCGCTCAGCTAGTTTAGACTCGGATCATCGGAGCATGTCGGCTCCGAAACGTCGGTACACATCACATCCTCCATCCATCATTAAGTTACAAGGAATTTCCACGAGTTCAACGCAGCCTGTGACATCTATTTCAGCCTAAATAGATTTTGAGCCATCTTGGATTTTGTAAAAAAAAAAAATTTTTTTTGTTTCCCCCCCCCCCCCCCCCCGGATACTTCATCTTCAGAGTAAGCCTCACAAGCGTCAGCAAAAGAATTTGAAATACTCCAAACGGTTTTCCCGTAACGGGTCAACAAATCTGACCGTGAAGCCGCAAAACAGGAAGCGAGGCTGTATCTCAGGAATGACTTTGCGCATGGACACAAAACTTGGTAGGCATTTTCAGGACCATGACCTGAGGCTATGCAACAAATTTCATGCCAGTGCCACCTACTGGTCAAAAGTAACAAAAACATGCTTAAAAAACGCTTAACTCTAACCGCCATTTTTGCTACTCTTCCACCAAATATTGTCCGATCTTCACCAAATTTGGCTCAAATCATCCTGAGATCTGTCTGAACAAAAAGGTACCAAAAGAAATATTGATATTCAAAACCGTTCTCCTGTAACGCACTGGCAAATGCAAAAAAAACAGGACGTAAGAGTGTATCTCAGCAACATATATATACGCATCATCTCATTCTTGAATAGTCATGGCTCTGCGTCCTGTGATTGCAGATGCGAGTCTGTGAATGTGCGGTTCACCGAGTCTGGGTGCTTGGCCCCTGAAAATGCTGCTTGCAGCTTTAATTTCGTACTTTTTTTTGGTAACACTGTGGGTAATGATGTAATTTGGAGCCTGTTAACTGAAGTCTGGTTTGATTTGTGATCTTAGATGCACAAATAAATATCCAGAAATAACTTGCCACTTTTCCATACATTCAGAGCTTATAAAAACCATAATACACACTCTACATCGTATTTGGAAAGACGAGACTGAGTGTGATGAGGTGTGTTGTGTTCGTTCCCGGTTATGGACAGTTAACGTGACGTCTAGTAGAGCAGCCAAACTCCATGAACTAATACTAACAGCCAAGGTTGTGCAATGCCTTGTGAAGGAATTCTCAGACAAACTCCAGCCACATTCCACATACTTGAACACAAACATTAGTGATGTAGCACTTTTTCTTTCTTTAAATCAATGAGTTTCAGAAGCAGAGTGTCAGATTGTAGTAGACTTTGTGTTCATTCCAGAAGGGTGTGAGAGTGAGAGAGGGGTGGAAGGACTACGAAACTCAGCATGCACCACTCAGTGTGCCGTCACACAGACGTACCTGCTGTGGCACTCTGACTCTGTGGTGGTGGTGGGGGTGCTATAGGTGGGGGTGCGCGTGGGTGTGGGCGTGGGCGTGCCTGCCTGGGGTTCTAGCTTGTTTGTGGAGTCCTAGCTTGTCTGTGGAGTCCAGCCCAATGTAAAATTCTGAGTTGGTTACCTTTTGGATAGGAGGCAGTCTCTTGCTCTCTCGGTGGACCGCATCCAACGTCTCGATGTGCATCTGAACGATATCTGTGCAGAAAAACAGTGTCAACATCACCAAACTTGTTTGTGCCGATAAAAGCTTCGCTTTTGTGACTGTCTTTATTTTTTTTATTTTTTTTTTTTATAAACACAACAGTTGAAGTAACAAGGTATAATCCAAACAGCAAAACTGAAAGGAATTCTCTTATATCATGTACTCTCTTATATTATGAACTGCTATTAAGACACCTTAGATACGGGGAATACTGGGTTATAGCTTCTGTTTGTGTGTCTCTGTGCTATCAAATACCTATGATGAATGTATTCATTTAATTACCTCTTTGAATAAGCTTATCAACTGCCATCCTTTATTATAGCTGACATGTATTTTCTGTGCCTTGAGGGGACTTATTTTCATATTGTGCTGTGTGTTTTGTCTAAATCTGTCCAGCACCTGCACAAGCAGAAACCCGCCTACTAAGCAATGCTGTTATCTATGTGTATAAATACTCCTGTTCTAGACGAAATAAAGGGGAAGTCTCTGTGAATAGCATGTGTCAGTGTGTGTGTTCATTTAGACTCCTCCATGCACGCCTGAACTCTCTCTGGTAAATCACACTTTCTAGCTCATAGCAGCACAGAACTAAGAGTTAATAGATTTATTATTATAATAGATTTATGAAATATCAGTCTGAAAGGGCTGATGGAGATCTGAAGACGCAATCTGAGATTTGAAAATATCTAACAAAAACAAATCACATTAAATCGTCGCAGTCACTTAATTGTTACCTATCTGTGCGTTTTCAACTGTTAATGGACACAGCGGATCACAGGAAGTGTAACACGAACTCCAAGGTTAGTGTTTTTACTTGTTACTGTATGTTATAACAGTAGTAACATTAACCTTATGTCATAAATAAATACACCCACCTGTCTGCTGTAGCTCTGTGTTTATACATACACACGCAATGTGTGTATATTTTTATATGCACATACATACACACACGTTTATGTATGTATGTATGTATGTATGTATGTATGTATGTACGTACGTACGTGTGTATGTGTGTGTGTGTGTGTGTGTGTGTGTGTACATCAGGTGTCTGTAAGCCCTGCACTGATAATAAACTTCACTGAACACTGCAGCAGTGAAGCGGAAGTTTCCGTGTCAAGTCCAATTTTTTTTTTTGTTTGAGCCGATATAAAGAAAAATATATTTATAGATACATCATATATTATAATATACATGTACTTCATATCCAGTTAATGTTAATATATAAAAAGGGTATATTATATATTACCAGTTTGATGTTAATGATGAAGTAGAAATGCTTGTGTTTGTATTGAGTGAATGTGAGACTATCAGGAGGTTTTTTACAATTCAGTCAATGTTAATATGAATTAATAAATTCAATAAGTTAATAATCTTACTTTAATCTTCAGAATTGAGTTCATGTGTTCATGTTAATTAGAGTAGAGTAATGTGTCCGCCCCTCCCGGGTCACACTGTAAATCTCTCTTCGCTGTCAGCTGACTGACTACTTCTGAAAACTGATCAGGGTTTATAATAAGGTACATCACGCTGTGTGATCGGCCGAAGCTGTGCCGTCTCTACCTGGTATCATGATGTGGAGGGCCTTCAGGTGTTCGTTGGTCACGCCGCTTTCATTGCACACTTTATCCACAAAGCGGTTGATGAAGCGCACCACTGAATTGGCCACGTCTGAGCTCTCAGCGTCCTCGAAGCCACTCTCTGTATCGTAGCTCTCGGCCATACTGCCAGCGATGCTACACACACACACACACACACACACACACACACACACACACACACACACACACACACACACACACACACACGCAGGAGAAATTGACAAGTCAGTGTGACAGGCCTAGTGTTGTTCTAGAGTGACTCATACCATGGATGTGGATTTGTGCGTGTTATAAATAAGCGTTTGAGTCCAGGTGAGACATTTCTCTGTGTGTGTGTGTGTGTGTGTGTGTGTGTGTGTTTGTGTGCGTGCGTGCGAGTTCCTGCCAGTCTCTTTCCCGTCATCCTGAGCTGGCAGTATCTGTATTTGTTTTGGTGTGCTTGGGGATTTAATACCGCTTGCATTTGAGAATATCAGTACGTGATTTTAGTCATTCACAGTGTGGCGTAGGAGACAGATTGTCCTTAACTGACCTCAGATGTCAAACTAAATAAGGAATAAAACACTTGATTCCTTAATAATCGATGACCAGGTGACGTCACAAGCCCGAGATTATCTTCCTGTAACAGCACATCCTGAACTGGGTTTTTTTCTTCCTCTTATATCACAGTGATTTGACAACAATCACAACAGAGTGCTGCAAAAATGACATTTTTATAGAATAACCCGGATGTTAGCATCACCCTGGTTCCCCTGACGGGATTTCTCCACTGCTCTTTTGGATTATTGCAGAAAATAAGCTCTGTGACCGGCAAAAAAATGTGAGATTCTTACACATTTTGTTCATCAAGATAATCTTCACATATGAACACGACTTTGATGAATTCTGAAGCCTAAATACAACCGGCAGAAGCTAAAGGTCGCATGACTTCAACGTCCCCACCGCTAAGCATTACGATACTACAGTTGTTTATTTTATTTCTATAAAACACTACAAATAGAAAATAGCACAAATTGATGCATCTAAAAGTGTGAACGTTTGAGCTGGAATAGCCTGTAAGAGCGTGAGCAGAAACACAACGAGACTGTAGGAGAGGAGTTTTCCTGATCTCCCCGACAACCTCCGTAGTCCCGTTTAGCCACTCGTTAGCAACCGTCTTCTTCAAGACAGGTAAAAGCTTAAACAATTAACGAGTGGGGTATTACTGATGTCTTTTATAACGTAGAATAAAACGTGAAAACATCCTGAGTTTGTGGTTACCACAGTCAGGCATTTAACTAAAAACCCATTCAAAAACCCCACTGACTTCAGGAACAGGAAGTACTAGCATGCAAACTCGTTTCTGGGTTTGAGGACTCATTTCTGCAGCGATCTATTGTTCTTGATCTTTGTTCATTTCACTGTTCACACCTGTTGGTAACAAAGCTGTTGCTGACGCTCTCCACCTCGGCCAGGCCGGTGGTGCGCAGCAGCCGGTTCTTGCTGGTGTCGAGCGGCAGCAGGAGGTAGCTCATGCGGTTGGCGTAGTGGATGGCCTGGCTGAACACGGTGCTCTCCTCCTTCTGCACACGCTCCTGCTGACTCTCTTTACTCAGTGTAGGCCACAGGCGCGTCTGCTCCGACGCCAAGTCCAGAGCGCTGACCTGATCCGGCCTGCCCGCGCCATCCTCCTCCTCACAGGCAGATGAACAGAGTGAGAGCGAGAGAGAGCGCGAGAGAGAGAGAGAGAGAGAGAGAGAGAGAGAGTCAGAGATCCACGCTGAGATATTTGCGATTTTTTCTAAATTCCAGCAGATTTTCCGTAGATTTGGGCCAAGACGCGTCATGTGACGTCATCACAGCGTGCATGAGAACATCACAGGTCTCATTTACCGACAAACATCACTGCGGAAGAATTTCATGTAATTGCAATTTTTCCCAATACAAGTAGTCACAAAAAAAACCCTCCACGTACTGGAATCCTGTACGGACTGATTAGAGTTTATTAAAGCCGTTAACGCATGTGGAAAGATTAAAGGAGTGAGCCAGATGCGTAAATCTTTCAAATCCCACCATTACAGTTTATTAAGACTGAGTAATGTGAGAGCGTAATGTGCTTTTCCGGGTTTGGTTCTAGCTCTATCACTCCGTATCTCTTCCGAACCGGAACCGAATCCCGACTCTACCCTACTAATTCACCAAATATTCACTATTCTACTGAACTAATGTGTAATCTGTAAACCTGCAGCTACATTTTAATATCAGATAAATACTTCCATCAACAAACAACAAGTAGTTCAATATTTTGCGTCAGTTAAAATGTCGTCATCCTCTTCTTTTTTTTTTTTTTTGTAGTGACCTTAAGTGTAAGAACAAATGATCAATATAAATGCAAAGCATTTTTATTATAATTTACTTATGTGTTTAATTATTTATTTTTTAAATGTATGTACGCTCTCTTACAGGGTCGGCTGTGGCTCGCTCTTCTATCTCCAGATACAGAGCTCTGATATGATCCTGCACGTCGCTGTAAAACATGGCCTCCCAAAACTGCATGTTGGTCCACACCATGTGCTCCTGCACACAGCTGTAGGCAAACTGAGTGATGCCTCCACCAAGTTTCTGCAACACACACACACACACACACGATTAGAAACAGATGCTTAAAAAGTTACAGGCTCAGTAAAGCTGCTGACTCAGTCGCAGAGTCAGATATGTGAGAGGGGAAAAAGATGGATGAATAAACTGAGGTTTGTGGGACGCTAGCTCGCTACGTGGTTAAACGGACACACGTACATGTGGGGAGACACACACACATTTACGGAAAGCGTTCTCATTCACAGAATACAACGAAACAGTGAAGTTACATGACCTCAGATGGTCAGAGATCTCTGTGGCTGTTGTTCAGAGTGACACCAGAACAGCCACGTGCACACTTTCCTTAAAGGGACACCGACCTTTAATACAGTCAGCCTCCAAACACCCACAAACACACTGAACTGCTGTACTGGAGTAACAGACTGCACTACTAGACATTCAGGAAGGGAGGAAATACGGAAGGAAAGGAAGAAAGGATTAAATGGATGAAGGAAGGAAGGAGAGCGTGGGAGAAATATAGGGAGGGAAGGATCAATGGAGGGAGGAAGGAAAAAAAAGGGAGGAACAGGATGGAGCAAGGGAAGAAGGACAGAAGGAAGGAATGGAAGAAGAAAGGAAGGACAAAAAGGATGAAGGAAGGAAGGAGGGAGGGAAGGAAGGAAGGAAGGAAGGAAGGGAGCGAAGCCAGAAAGAAGTAAGGGGTGAAGAAAAAGGAGGAAGGAAGGAATAAAGGAAAGAAGGGGTTAACAAAGGTAAGGAAGGAAGGACAAAAAGGAAGTAAGAAAGGATGAAAAGGATGAAGGATGGAAGGAAAAAAGGAAGGAAAGAAGGGAGGGAGAGAGGAAGGACAGAAGGAAGGAAGTGGTGAAGAGAGGTAGGAAGGAAGGGGGAGTGGAAAAAAAGGGAGGGAAGGAAGGAAAGAACAAAGGGAAGAAGAAAGGACAGGAAGAAGAAAGGGAGGAGGGAAGGATGAAGGAAGGAAGGGAGGGAGGACAGAAGAAAGGAAGAGGGGGTGGAAGAAAGGGAGGGAAGGAAGAAAAGAAAAAGGGAAGAAGAAAGGACAGGAAGGAAGGACAAAAAGGAAGGAAGGAAGGATGAAAAGGATGAACGAAGGAAGAAGGGAAGGAAGGGAGTGAGGGAGGAAGGAAGGGAGGAAGAAAGGGAGTGAGGACAGAAGGAAGGAAGGGCTGATTAGGAGGTAGGAAGAAAAGGGGGGGAAGGAAGGAAGGATCAACAGAACAAATGCTGGGAAGGAGGGAGGAAGGGAGGAAGGACAGAAGCAGAATGGAGGAATAAAAAGAAAAGAAAAGGACGTAAAAGAAGAGCCGGGCGTTACTGAATGCCGGTCACACTGGACTCTTGTTTACTCGTCACGTGTTTAGTGTCACTTGGTGATCAGTAGCTCACAGTAACACTGTGTTCCCGTCTGAACCCCAGCACAGTGGGACTGCTCATCCTGCCCAGGAGAGCGCCGGGACACAATGTGTGTGACTGCCGCAAGAGTCGTGAAGTCACGCTCTGCATTCTCGAGGAAGAACGCCTCGGCCTGAGACGCGTGTTGTGTTGCTGTAGTGTGATTAACATACCCGACAGAAAGCCGTGACCAGGGGCAGGAGCGCTGCTGCAATGCCGTATTCATCCATGTGAGAGCAGTCCTGATACACACACACACACACACACACACACACACACACACACACACACACACACAGTTACAAGAGGTGAACTGTTGCACCTAATGCACTCATTTAATCTACCTCTCAGACAAGTCTAGACCTTGGAGCCTGGGGTTTAATATCCGGGGAGAGTAAAGTGCAGCAGTACCTGCAGCGTGCAGTTCATCATCCGCACAATGTAGTCGAACTGCTGGTCATCCAGCACCGCTCTGTTCTGCAGCACATGCTGGTTCAGCTCCTGAGTCAAACACACACGAGCTGCACGCCCTTTCAGTGCCCGCAACACCGCCGGCATCAACTACACACACACACACACACAGAAAATCAGAGCAACCCAAAGGCACGAAGCTGTTCAGAGAACGCTATGCAGGAGTATGAAATGAAACGTGATCCGTGACGCACCTTCTTGGCCTCCAGCATCTTGTTGTCGAATATGTACATGATGCAGTTCCTGACTACCTCCAGCCTCCGGGCACTGTTCGCTAGGACACTGCCGTTTCTGTCCACAATATCACCTGAGGGTTGGACAAGAAGAGAAGAGGACAAATGAAGCATTTCCATCCTGCACCTTTACCAAGCAGGGACCCAGCCACGCCCTGCCACGCCCTGCCACGCCCTGCTCACAACAATAAGGTTCTGCTGCGTTTAGGGGTTTTTACGGCGTCATGGTGTTCTACCTCTCTACGGACTTTCTCAAAACATCAGTTCAAATCCATTTCTGTCTATTCTCATCTACTTGTTAGTCTTTATTTATTTATTCCCCTTTTTTTTTCTTATAGTTCCTTTCTCCAGTTGTTCTCATTCTTTTGGTATGCAGCTGCGACTCCCAAAAAATTTCCCAACCTCCTCCTTGCAGTCTCACCCGAAATCATACTGGAGCAAAGGTCTGTTTCTTGGCACCGGAGAAAAAGGTCCGTTGTGTAATCCACATTACTGTAGAAGCAGCTCCCAGCAAGTCTGTAACGTTATCCTACACAACCACTAGCGAACCTTCAGAAAAAAATCTCTTTCTGGCTACGTAGTGTTGCACACTGGGAATGTGGACATAATGAAAAAGTGAAATCGCAGTAGGCCTTAGCGGGTTTAGAACCTGGACACGTGAAAAGGATGGTGTGAGGGAAGCCAGGGTCAGCTGGGGTCAGCTGGGGGTCGACTGGGGGTCAGTCAAGAATGAGTTTGTGTAATGTGGAGGCATTTCCGGTGCTCACACTCACCCAGTGGAGGTCCTGAGGGCACCATCTCCTTCAGCTCAGATTTGACCACAGGAGGGGCGGTTCTGAGCTTAGCAGCTGCGTGATCGATGAACAGCTGGACAGAGACCTCATCCAGGAGCGGGAAGGGGGTCCGGGAGACAGGAGACTGAGACTGAGACTGATACTGAGAGCTCTCCACTGAACGCTGAGATTTGTGCATGGCTACAGCAGGGTACGGGTTCTCCTGAACGAGCACGACCACACGGAGCCGGGGGGAGAGAGGGAGAGAGGGTTGAGATCAGTAATATTGCATCATTCTATCAGAGGATGGTACCAAAACTTTCCAGAAGCAGCATGGCGGTAGGGTGTATTAAATAAGCAGATAAAACACTATATACTCTGTTTTGATAAAATACTAATGTGAGGGGAAACTTTAACAAGGAGTGGGGTCTCTAACCAAATAACTCAATTTTAAGTAGCTGTGTACCATATTACTGAGTCCGGAGATCTGTGTTTCTGTAATGTCTCTTACTCATTAACATCTGTAAATATGTGCAGAAATGTGATTTGTAAAACGACTCGATTACATGTATAGCTCCACAAAACAAAATTAGATGGATAGAGAGAGAGAGAGAGAGAGAGAGATGGGTAGAGAGAGAGGAAGACAAAAATAGATAGACAAATAGACAGTCAGAGAGACAGAGAGAGATACACAGACAGAGAAACAAATACAAACAGATAGACACATACATAGAGAGGTAGACAGACAGAGGAAGAGAGACAGACAGACAGATAGAGAGACATAGATAGAGAGACAGACAGATAGAGAGACAGACAAATAAATAGATAGGCAGACAGACAGAGAGACAGACAGACAGAGAGACAGATAGGCAGACAGATAAAAAAAGAAAACGAAAGAAGATAAAAGAAAGCTTCTTTATTTTTTTGTTTCTCAGCAGACTCAAAAAATATTTGCCTAAAAATTACAACTTATTCTAGTCCCTTACAGGAAGTAGACGTGAGGAAGGAGGCGGATTCTTTCAGTCACAGAGAGGAAATGTTTACAGCAAATACCATTTTCTCCAGCTCTCTACATCACCACAATAATAATAATAATAATAATAATAATAATAATAATGATAATAATAATAATAATAATAATAATAATAAACAACCATGGCCAAGAGCCAACACTATTACTATTATTAACCTTCCATTTTCTCTTTAACACAATCTCCTAGAGTTAAGTACACTACACTACACACTTCATACTAATTCACTAATTACGCTGACATGAGCCAGTCCCATAAAGGACCGTAGAAGAGCAGAGGTAGAAATGGAGACGTACGTTTTTGAACAGATGCTCGGCCAGCTCCTTGATGTGGTTCATCACTCTGTGCACGTCGTTCTGCTCCTTTCGGATCCTCTCCACCTGGTTGGCGACGAGCTGCACGAGAGCGAAGGAGAAGAACGTAAAAACACAGCCATCAGGCATCACCACATCAGATCTTACTTCATAAACTCACATCATCAAACAGATCGGTGGGCCTGTACGGCGGTCCTCTCTCCGACACGAAGCCCGCGAACGCCATGCCGTCCAGCACCTTCATCAGGAAGTCGTCCTCAGAGAGCGCTCGCTGGCCCAGAAAGGCAGCCTGGAGAAAAAGGAAAAAAAAAAAAAAAAAAACAACAACTGTAAGTAAACACTGGGAGTGAATCATAAGTGCTATTACATAAGGAGCAGGGACGCAGCAGTACCTTATGGAATCGAATGACAGGCTCTGGGTGAATACGGATGATATGCAGGCACCAGCGATATCCCTGGAAGAGATGTGCAAAGAGCCACAGGAACATGGCACGGATCTCTTTATCCTACAGGACACAAGACAAGACCGTTAGTTTCATGGAGATCCATCAAGGCACTACAATTGAGCTACTTTGTGTAGTCCAGTGTAGGCTAATATGTAGTAAAGAAGTGTTGTACAGCACTGTACCTGGATTTTTAGAGCAGAAGGCTGTGTGGAGGAAGGCGGGAAGGCATGATCTGCCACCGCCAGCTCCGGATCCAACACCTACACAACGCAAACACATCAAAATCCAAACCAAATCTGAGGAAACCGATGCCAAACGGACATCACATGACTTTCACCATCCCAGTAGTCATGTAGTGTTTTAGGCTTGTGCGATATAATGATTGAATGATCTGTACACAATATTACACTGCCACAATATCGATATATCCAGTGGCATTTACTCTGATTAGATTGCATCGCGGGACTTGTAAGGAGCTCCGTGATTTAACACCGGAGTACGCCAGTATGAGTACTAAAACTTTACACTGATAGTGAGCAGTAGTGAAGCGGGAGTTTCGGTGTCGAGTCAAATGATTTTTTTTTTCCCCCCTGCGCTGCTCGAGCTGAATTAAAGCGGCAGTACAAAGTTGTAAGATTTAAATGAAGATGCGTTGACAAAAAAGTCTATATATTGCACAGAAATATATATTTGTAGAGTAGTATATTTCATATCCAGTTAATGCTAATATATAAAAAAGGGTATATTATATATTACCTGTTTGATCTCAGTGATGAAGTAGAAATGCTTGTGTTTGTGGTGAGTGAATGTGAGACTATCAGGAGGTTTTTTACAATTCAGTCAATGTTAATATGAATGAATAACATTCAATAAGTTAATAATCTTACTTTAATCTTCAGAATTGAGTTCATGTGTTCATGTTAATTAGAGTAATGTGTTTTCGGTTGATGAGACCAGTTACTGTGACACAACTTGTTGACATGGAGAGAATAAAGTTTTTATTTGCATTTACTTCAGAATTATGGAATGAATTATTATTCGTTTAAAAGAAGTAATAAAAGGCAGGACTATCGGTATCGGCTGAGAAAGTTAGTATCGGTGCATCTCTACAAATAATGCTAATGGCGATGATAATTAAAAACTCATACAGTTAAAAGGCAGAGAAAAGAAGGCGGTTTCCGGATGAACAAATGAAAACAGTGTGAGCGATGTGTGTTAATGTATTTGTCATATCGGTCACCTGATTTGTCTGGCTCAACAACCACCTGTCTCTGCTATTTAAACGCTTTTTGGTTTTCATCATGGTGAGGGATGACGAACATTATTGCACGGGTTTATATACAGATCTTTTCATTTATATTCTTTATGGTAAAGTTTTTCCATGTGCGTTTGTGGGGAAGAAAATTACTCAGGAAAAAAGTCCCCAAGAACGATGATTTTTTTTTTTTTTTTTTTTTTTAATACTTGATATATTTTTTGAGGGTGCCAATAATTCTAGAGCTACTTGTTCTCAAATGACAGAAATGATCAGAAACGACTCAAACGCAACTTTGCAACTCGTTTGCGTGCATTTGTTAAAGTAAGAAAACTAAACGAGAGAGGAAAACAAAAGAAAGTTTCCATTTGTTTCTCCAGAGAGAGAGAAATAGCAGTGCAGCGACTCCTGCCAGAGATTCACTGAGAGAGAGAACAGGCCACTGCACTGCTGTAGAGACACACACACACACACACACACACACACACACACACACACTCATTCTGAACTCGAATAGCACTTAGCACTCCTCCATATTCGTCCTTTCACTTTCTCTGGCCACATACAGTAAAAGCACCAATTACGGCACTTAACTGGCATATGAAAGCAGTTCATTCCCTCCAAATGAGACCAAAGTCTATTCCCATCACCACAACACGCTCCAGGGCATGACGGAAAAACCCGTTTGCGCAACCGAGCTCGTTCCCATCGGCGTGCTGACCCTAAAACAGCAAAGCCTTTTCATTCCACCTATTGCAAAACTCTAAACACCACGACTGCGGCACCTTAACACGTGACGTGTTTCAGAACCGAGCAGGTGCCGCTGGTGATATCGCGGAGCATCCGCAGACCGTGAAAAGCAACACTAGGTAGTTACTAGCTAGCGGTAATTTACAATCCGAGCAGAAATACTCTTACTCTCGAGTTAAGGCACGGCACTACACGTGAAGAGGGCAATTTATTTAAAATGAGTTAATAAATACATTTTTTAAGAGAGTAATTTATGCAAATGAGGCTTTGTCTAATGAAATATGCATACATGTGTATGCATGTTTTTTGTCTAATGAAATATGCATGCATACATATTATATATATATATATATATACACACACACACCCAACCCCTCTCCCCACCAGATAGCCTTTAAGAACGCCTTTGAGTAAAGAAGAAAGTTTGGAAATCATTCTCATGGCTGGATCAGGAAGCTGTGGCAAGGTTGCGATGGACTTTAACAGGAAACACGGCGAACACGTCACACACACGTCAATGTTCCCACGTGTCGCGGACCCACCGAGAAGTGGACATTCACCTGCATTGTCCTCACTTTACGGCAGTAAAAATGCAAACAAACTCCTGTTCTACATTGTAAAAGGTCATAAAAAAAAATCCCCCCACATTAAAAATAAGCTCCCCTGCCACTCTTCCGTGTTTGTACATGATAGTGAACTTTATAGCACTACAATAAACTAGGCGAGTTATCTCACAAGAATATATTTTACAGTAAGTCCTACAAAGGAGGAGGAGCAAAGGCACGTGCAGTGACTTTTAATTACTGCTGGCACAAAGCCTCGACGTGGAGATACGCATATATATAGTGCTTTTTTTCTTTTTTTTTACCTTAGAAGTTCTAGAAAGTGCTTTACACTGTCTCATATTCATACACACACACACTCCAATGGTAGCAGAGCTGCAATGCGAGGCGCTAACTTGCCATCGGGAGCAACTTGGAGTTCAGTGTCTTGCCCAAGGACACTTCGGCATGTAGAGTCACGTGGGCCGGGAATCGAACCACCAAACCTACAATTAGTGACCAACCCACTCTACAACCTGATCCAAACGTGAGCCGCCATGTGAAAACGTTTCTTTTCCTGTAAAACCCATGCTGCCATGAACGCAGACGAAGAAAAGAAAAGCTGATGGGAGGGTGAAGACAAGAGAGCTGGAAGACTAAGAACATGGACAAGATACAAGCATGTCTGACTTCTTTTTCTTCTTAAACGTGTCTCTTCACATTATATACAGCATTATCAATATTTTGGGTGATAAGAATAAAAATATCACTGTCATGAGGACATTTCTACAATATACGGTCTGTATCACGATATATAATTTAGCTAACAAACTGTCCGCAAAACCAATAAAACTTTCAACTTCCGTTCAGTACCATTTACCATTTGTTATTATTAAAGTGCACCTATTATGGTTTTGAAACGTTCCTAATTTAGTTATAAAGGTCTCATACATAGCTTTACATGCATCCAATGTCAAAAAACACTTTAACGTGCTCATAATCTAAACTGCAGCATTACCATTTTCCCCCCAGTGTCACAAACGACTCGTTAAATGATTCGTTCTAAAGGATTCATTCTAAACTCCTCCTTTCAGACAGCATACTCTGCTCTGATTGGTCAGATGTCCCAGTCTGTTGTGATTGGTCTACCGCTGTCAGCGAGCAGCGGATGAAGACCAGAGGCGGGGCTTTTTGTTACAAACCTACGAAGGTTAGTACAGGAAGTAAAGTCTGGAATCACTAACGACTCGTTTCAGCTGTTCAGAATCGATTCCTTCTTTGAGGAGTCAATAACTCTGTCATGCGCTTTGATTTTTGAAACTTTGCAGACCACATCACCATACCAACGATATCTTAGAAAAGTGTATCGTGTAATCATTTATCACAATATTGTTATTATATCAATATATCGCCCAGCCCTATCCCCGGAGGCATAAAAACTTCAGACAGAACCCACGCCTAACAGCGCATACAGCGAAGTAGTCTCCGTTAGTGCTTCTTTTCCTATTGTACATTCAGAACCAAGATTGTCCTTGAAAAGCCTCAGAAAATCACTGGAGAGGATTTCAGCCTTCGGAACTACTTTCCAAACCATGGCGTTGGACAAAAAAACAAAACACAAAATGCACACCTTCTGACCAAGCAGATTCAAGAATGCAACCGTGCTCTGGTCCAAGCGTCTCTATTTCCAGCGAGACGACGACGGTCTGCCGTCGGTGTGCACTAACGAATCTGTGTAGTAAAACACGTTCTACTGTAACGACAGATCGCCCCACAGGTGATGTGTGTAGTGGAGCAGGTGCCGAGACTGGGAATGACTAGCACACGCTATAATTACAGCGCTAAGTTTCAACATCGCTACACACCACACAGACTTTTACTATGAACTAAGAACAAAAAAAAAACGAAAAAAAAACAACGAATTGGCTGGACGCTCGTCTTAAGCGCCAGCGCTACGGATTTGTCCCTCTGATGCGAGAGAAAGTTATTAGGAAGTCAGGCTCTCGAATTGTTTTGCACAGTACTGTGTGTGTGTGTGAGTGTGTGTGTGTGTGTGTGTTTTCAGATACTCAGAGTGTATTGTGTGTTAGAGAAACGAGTTACCATGGAGAGGACCGTCTGCGTGTGCTGCAGAAGTGGCTCAGGCAGCAGAGATATGTGGACACACTCCGGGATCGTCACGGTGCCTCCGTCCAGATCGGCAATGATCACATCCAACTGTACAAACCCCACACACACACACACACACACACACACACACACACACACACACACACACACACACACACACACACACACACACACTCGCATTAATCATCACTTAATTATCACTGACTTACTCTAGGATTGAGACACAGAAATGAATCGCGTGCTGTTTTTAATCAGACTGAACCGTTTTCTAAAGCAACAACGCCAGATTCAGACAATTCAATACAAAATGAACTCCAGATCGCTGTGACAGAAAGAGCGAAATCACACGGCCAATCAGCAGAGAGAACCTTCTCATTAGAGCTGAACGAACGTGCTTGAAAACTGGAAGAGCTGAAAATATGTTTTCCCAGACCCACCAGGCATTTATCATTTGCTGATCATACTGTAATTCAGCTATAGCACTGGTCAGTATACGGGTGTAAGTAACAAAAATGATCAATTTGATGAATATTCGGAGGAGCGTGCAATTTTTCAAAATTACCGCAGATTTTTCGGCAGATTCGGGCCGAGACACGTCACGTGACGTGATCGTGACGTACATTCAGCCAAAGCGCTCTTAGATTCACGTGCAGCTAAAAGGTCTCATTTACCAACAAACATCACTGAGAAAGACCGCGTAGAACTATTTCGTACGATTGCGATTTCACCATTTCAAGTAGTTTTCCACCAAAAAAAAAAAAAAAAAAATTGAAAAAAAACCTTGTGCAAATTTTGAAAAAAGTCGCAGCAAAATCGAGCGTTTTTCTCCGCAACAATCAAAAAAATCTCCGCGGAATCCTTCACGGACCGATTTACACCTTTCACCTTTACTCAAACGTCGATAAACCTGTATCCTAATCGGCATGTAAGAATCAGAACGCGCAGCTCTGTAGTTTGACGTCTTTCTTTCGCGCTCACGGGCGATCTGTGAGGACAGAGACGTTGGACACGGAGAAGGAGAAGGGGCTTCGTACCAGCTCCTGAGTCTCGGAGCGAAAGAAGGAGTTGACGCCGATGATGAAGGGTGTCGGGGTGCTGAGGACTTCCAGGAGCTTCCCGGGCAGGATGGGGACGTAGGTGAAGCTGAGAGGAAGACAATTCAAAGGAGAGACATTTTGAAGACAAATTAAACAGCACTTTTCGTTTGGACAATTACACTTTCAATATAAGGACAAAACTGCTGTTAATGTAATGGTTACCCAGCCCTGATCCACTGCACTAATAAAAAACTAAACAAACAGAAGTTACAATAAAATATCATCTGGATATGTTATGACTTCCAACTGTCAATAAATTATTTCATAAGAACGGTTATTCCCAAACTTCTGATGCCAAGAATCATGAGTGTGGGAGTTTTTTATCATGGTAAACAAATGAAAAACTTTCTGTTTCTCTCTCTCACACAGACACACCTGTATTTGAGCGGGTACATGATGGCCAGCAGAGCTCGGCAGGCGTCGGTGAGCCGCTGGTAACTCTTGGACAGGAAAAGGATCTTGTGCTCGGTAAGAGCGGCGCAGAACAGACAGAGAACATTCACAATGCCTGCACGCATACGGACAAACAACAAACCTGTGTCGTCAACAAGGCGTTTCCACCCACAGAACTGTTCGACGTTTTTGGTTTTTCGCATTATTCTGTGTAAACTCTAGAGACTGTCGTGTGTGAAAATCCCAGGAGATCAGCAGTTCATGAAATATTCAAACCACAGAGATGACTTTTTTTTTTTTGTCTGATGTGAACATTAACTGAAGCTCTTCTCCTGTACCAGTGTGATATTGTGCACTGTGCTGCTGCCACATGATTGGCTGATTACATGAATCTGTAACTGCACGAATGTGCAGGAGTTCCTAATAAAGTGGACGGTGAGTGTAGTCCCACAATTTAATGCATTGATATGGATTTTTATTTAAATTTTTTTTTTATTTTTTTATTTTTAAAGAAATGATTTCATTCTCAAAAGTGCTCAGCTCCTTCAGTAAGTGTGCTCAGTGTAGCACTATTTCTCATCACCAGAACAAGCCACAGAAAGCAACTGCTGCTATTTTCCTTCTAATATTAGTCATAACCAATTCCGGTTAGCTTAACTGCACATACATGTGTTTCTTTAAAGAATGCACGTCGCAGATTCTCTTAAAAAAATAAAAACATTATCATCTGGCAGCTCAGTGAGTTTAAGCAGTGAGGACACAGTAATTGTTTTTTTTTTTTTTTACATGTTAGGCTTTCATATAGAAGAGCTCCTTCCTACTGCACAATCCCATATCTCACTTTTACACACGTAGGTCTGCTAATTGCCAGGCTCTAGGTTCATGACAGGGTGCAAACAGGCTTACCGAGCTGCCGGAAGAGCTGGGCCACACTGCAGCCGCTCACAGGAAGTGAGTCACTGATGGGCGTCTGGATCACCTGCCGGTCTCCTGCCCCCAAGGTGATGGTCCTCTTTACGGACCAAGTAGTAGGCAGATAACAGAAGGAGAGAAAGAGAGAAAATGAGAAACATGCATAAGCATAAGCATATGAGGCTGAACAAGTCCATGAGAGCACAGATCCAAGAGCTCCAGGTTAATGTGTGCGTGATCGTGTGTGTGTGTCTGTGTGTGTGCGCAGTGGAGGGATTAGCAGCTATGCTACACACAGCATGTCATGCCATTCACCGGTTATCATTAGCAATCTATTTTGAAGCATGAAATGCACTGGCAGCCTCGTTTCTGGATTACGATCTTCAGCACACAGCAGGTCCATGCAAGATTAGTTTACATTCCAACAACACAGATCATCAATCTTTCTGGGGAAAAAAAAAAAACAGGACTTCATTTTTTTCTCTCTCTAAAGGATAACGCTATACATGATAACTACTCACGGCTGAGGGTGTCAAAACAAAAATTATATGCATAATTAAACAATGAAAGTGTATTAAGTATTATAAATGTTAATTAAATAATAATAATGTTAATTACATAATTTTTTTAAAAAGTTCCATAAAAACTAAACTAAATACAATATGTTTGTTATATGTTGTTTTTACACCTTTATTTAACTATTTCGTTCATTTATTTATTCATTTATCAGAGCATTTCTTTTGGATGATTATATATACATACAAAATGTATGTGTATGTATGTATGTATATTTATATGTTATATATTATTTTAAAAAACACATATATATACATACGCACAGCGTCAAGCTTCGTTAATTAGCTGATCCGAATATTCAGCCGTTTATGCTTTGGCAAAACTGTTGAAACTGAAAACGAACTTTAGAAAGCACCAACCGTTCACAGAACAGCAAGGCGTGACATGTGAAAGCGTAAGTTTTATCGCCATCTTTTACAATAAAATGGTGGCTAAGATGATGAAGTTGATGATGTTACTTTTGCCTGAAAACGATACAGAATCCCATCGTGAAATGGGAAATTTGGTTGGATGATTTGGATTTTACTCAGAGCTCGCTTCTCAACCAATCTCCCTACTTGAAATGGTAACTCGTTTAAAAAAAATTGAGCCGATTCTGTAAGAAACACCTTGAGGAGAAACGCAGCTCCAACTGACCAACTACAGTGACCGAGTAGTGACATCGAACACATTACATATTCATTTATGTTCATCCATCAGTTCAAAACCATTTGTAGACATCTGACCATCACACCCATACATGGGACTTCTCCAAACTGCAGCCACAAAGTGAGAAGTGGCATAGTAAATTTCCCTTCACTGGAACTACGATTCCCAAATATGTTCCAGCATGACGACGCCCCGTGTACAAAGCGAGCTCGATGAAGACGTACTTTGCCAAGGTTCGTGTGGAAGAACTCGGGTGGCCCGACACAGCCCTGACCTCAACCCCACTGAACACCTCTGACCTTCTCACCCGACATCACTGCCTGACCTCACTATTGCTCTTGTGACTGAATGAACACAAATCCCCACAGCCACGCTCCAAACTCTAGTGGAAAGCCTTCTTACAACAGTGGAGGTTATTATAACAGCAAACGGGTGACTAAATCTGGAATGGGGTGTTCAAATAGCACATACCGGTGTGGATGATCAGGTGTCCACAAACTTTTGGCCATGTAGTGAATATTAAGAGAATGAAGCAAAACTTGAGTAAAAATGATTTACTAGCTTCATGATTTAAAAAAGTAAACGTGATCACTGTTAACCTGATAAACTCAATTAAGGCCAGCTATGAAAGAAATAAAATAAAAAAATTAAAATGTTGAAACAAACAATTCAAAATACTATTTCCATTTTTTTTCCCATGAATTCATTATTATTTTACAGTTTAATTATGTACATAATTCATTGATTTTAGATTCTCAGCCCTTCATAAATAACAAATAATATTAGTTATTAACCAAATGACAAGGTTTTAATAGCAATGTTTCAGCTGTATAAGAGCTTCATACTTCACATTATTCACGCTCATTATTAAACGAAACGCCGGAACGTGTCACTTTAATGCATTAGAAATGACACATCTTTTATTTTAATGCCTGTTAATATACTAGTAAAGCCCTAGGGACATCTCTACACATTTACCCTCATTAGAAATGCTAGGATCGATAAAGATATATAAATATGACCCTCAGTACCAGCTAGCCTAATATTATTAGCATGAAGTGTTAAACTGTTAAACTAACCAACTAGCTAAAGTTAATCACAGGTAGATTTGACAGGGAGTTCAGTATATCCATTAGTATAAGTATACTGTGTGCTGTTTATTTATTTAACAGGTATAGCATCACCTGAGGTAAGTTAGCTAACCCACTAGCTAACCAGATTTGATTTCAGTCTCAATTTATATGTACAAATTCTCAAAGAATAATTTATTTAACATTTTTTTTTAAAAAACAACAACAACAAAAAAACCCTGTACTGTAATTATCATAACAAACATTCACTAGGGTAGTTAGCTGTAATTAGCTAGTGACTCAGCAGGAAGCTGAGTAATTTAGCCGGCTATTTAGCACTGAGGTCCAAAAACACCGCAGCACTTAGTCACCAGCTGAGCTCCATGAATCAAGTTGTGTAAGTTTGTTTGTTTTTATTTGAGAAACTGAAAGAAAGTCTCTTATTTAAAAGGGAAAATGTCAACTGTATGCTGTGGTAACAAGGGGGGGGGGGGGGGAACATAAAGCAAATGACAAATTATTCAAACATGAAAGTGTATCGAGTGTATGGTTACTTTTCGAGAAGAAGGTGAACTTAAAAGAACATCCAAAATCTTTACAAATGTTAATATGAGAAGGAATACGGGCACCAATTAGCATGGTTTCATGCTAACATTGTACCTGGATCATACTGAAATTCATATCTTCCCATTTAGCCTAATAACTCATGAGAGGCCCATGGGACACCTTTAGACAGACAGAAAGACAAACACACACACACACACACACACACACACACACACACACACACACATATATACAATACCATGTCCATCTATCAGACACAGTGTATGAGTATGATTGTGGTTGTTGTGGCTATGAGCAATAAGCTAGCAGCAGCAGCACATGCACGCAACACCACAGCAATGGCACAGTGAGGCTCGAGACGTTCTCCAGATCCCCTACATGTGATGTGAAGAGATCGGACTGGTTCCCGTAAAGCTGAGGGTGCCTTTTAATTGGAGGAGTGAAAGCCTGAGAGAGGGAGCAACACTGGCAGTGATAGAAAGAGCTAAAAACAAGCAAATCGGTCGTACCAAGACGTCCTCTCCGTCCTCCTCGCCTGGCTAGATTAGCGACACGTGTGCATGCACATCGCACATACAACACACACACACACCAAAAAAAACACCACAGGAAAGCACAGGAGTTAGATACACCAGGGTTTTACATGAAACAGAACCAAAAGAAGTCCATTTAAAAAATGAAAAGCAAAACAAATCTGACATGAAAGAAACGTGACGCACAAACGAGTCAAGACAGGAAACTTAATGAATAAATGCTGATAAAACGTTAAATAATCACATTTTTATACCACAGTGACGTACGGTCGAATCGGATTAGTCAGAAGAATTAATTTTCTATTAAATACATAGAAATAGCTCCGTATTATGTATTAAACAAACAAAAACATATACGCTGTTGAGATTAGTAAACATTTATGGAAGGAGTCTCCAGTTTCAGTGAGTTTTCCACCATGGGGAAGTCTTCAGTTTGCATTTTTTGGTTTCCTGATAACATAAAATTGTAGTTTTCTTTACGCGTCTGTTTAGAACTGATAGAACGTAAGCGATAACAGGAACGAACTTGTATTCTGTGGACGTTCCACAATATTAAACGTAACTATAAATGGATAAACAGTACACTGTTGTTTAGTAGTAGATTAAAATAGGGGTAAGTAAATTGAATTGAAAACTGCTGTGGTGTAAATAATCATTCAGGTTTGTAACAGTAACTCATTACACCACACCTGTTGATGATTAGTTTCCAATAACGGCACATCAGGTAGTGTTTTATACCTTACATAGAAGGTTCGACATGTTTTGTTTTTGTTTTTTTTAGCTGTATGACTCTTCAGGATTGCACAATAACGGTTGTTGGTGTTAAAATGGACTTTCAGTAAGCTGCGACTTTCAGGTTTGGGGAAAGCGTACAGAAGAAAAGTTCCCCTAACACCTCAGCTCTGGCAGTGGAATAGAAAAAATTTTTAAAGTAAAAATAAATAAATAATAATAAATTTTCATAAAAATGCCGAGTCACAATGAAGATTAAATGGATTTGCCGAGTTATGGTGCTAATAAAGATCATTTTCGCTTACTCATCCTACATCCTCTTCTCTCTCTCTCTCATATACACACACACACACACACACACACACACACACACGCCCTTTCCCCCCATTTTATCTCAGTCTCTTATCTCTGCTTCATATGACACATTCACTAACTGCTCTTTTTTTTTTTTTTTCTAAGTGGAGGCAGATGTGCGTGAGGAATGTGCTCGGACTAAATAAATAAATAAATAAAAGTCGTCAAATTTTAAAAACTTGCTAACTCTCCTTGCAGCAGTGCTGAACGTACGACGGTTTCTGTTACAGGCTTCTATATACGACAGGGTGGTTCAAACCCTTAAGTCATTTTATCCAGCTAGATTTGTTGCAACACTTTAACGTCGCCATGAAATCAAAACCTGATTTTGATGGCTTTCAGTATGAATATGTTCACCTTAAGGTTTTCTATAAGCTAGCGTTGCTCCAAAACAGCGACCAAATTTGCATTCAGAACTGACAGTTTTTCTCTAACACCGATACGGATTGAGAATTTTGATGACATCGTTCTGCACTTCAGCTTCTTGTCGGATATTCAGTCCAATCAAACGCTCTCTAGAATCTGAAGTGTCCCCGCCCCCGACAGTTGCATCCCTGCGTCCAGCTGGCACACTATCCGTAATGAATAGTATCGGAGATGACAATTAGTGTGTCCCAAATCGTAGAATATTGAAACGAGTATCCCGAAGGATACTATTGGACGTTCTACTAGTTCCGGTAGATTTTCGAAGAGTGGCCGCGTGGACACTCTTTCAGCTAATATTGCCCACAACTCCTTGCGTGAGGGAAGGAGGAATTGTGTGGCGGTTTGCGTCGCTGAATTCAAGGATGCGTTTTAGAGAGGTGTAAATTAAAACGGGAACGATGATATCGTATAAATTATATAAGGAATAATGAATGATCACGGTCACGGCGTTCTCTTTTCCGGGCAACAACGTGTTCGTACGTCCTAATACTTGCATACTCTTCCTACACACTCAAAAATATATACTTTTTCTTCACAAAAAAAAACAGACATACTTTTAGTACATAGTATAAGTAGGCCGATAGGGACTCAGGGCAGGTTTCGTGTCCGTGAGGTAAGCTAAACACTATTGGCTATTTTAAAAGGGGGAGGAGCCACTCGATGTGTCTCAAGGCACATCATGGGGACTTTAATAACTTCTACATCTAAACAAACCGGCCTCTTAATGGAAAGGTACTATTCATTTTGATATGTTTGCATAGCGCTGTTGTATAACGCTGTCACAAAGCAGCTTTACGGAAATTTGGGCGAAGGTTTAGATCCATAACGGGCCATGAGGTGCAGAAGAATAATGAGTTTTACAGGATTTACAGGATGTTCATTACGAGCAGATTGTGAATAGGAGTCTTTATGATTACAGCAGCACTGACGTATAGATTTACAGTATCCAGGTGAGATTATCCACCCAAGAACGGGATGATATACTCTTTTTGGGGAGTGAAAATCTTTAGAACATTCATGTGGGAACATTCAGAGTAGAGAATTAAGTAGGATGGTTCTCAGGTATGAGCGTATCAGGTGTATTAAACCACCTCAGTGTCATTATTATGCAAATATTATCTGCTCAGTGGTGGTCTCGTTGTATTCGTGGATGACGTAAAGGGATGTGTAGTGACCTACAATGCTAGGAACACCTAGGAAAATGGCTAATGAGTATATACGTGTGTGTGTGTGGGTTTCAGAGACAACGCAGCCTGCTTAGACACTGATCTGCCATCCCGTACATCCACCCCTACTGTCTTCCAGGACATGATCTAATCAGTGTCTTCTGCAATCCTGCACGTGTGATTTCTGCAGTTTTTGAGCATAAATTAAGAGTCAAATTTTTTTGATTGGCTGATTGGATAAGCGCAACATAAACAGTGAGTGAACGCAAACTGTAGCAAGTTGGGGGGTGGGTGAATAACCAAAAAAAAAAAAAAACACATCCAGGAAATCAAAGTTATTAATCGTCGACAGACAGAATCGTGATAAGAATCGTGATTGGCTAAAGCTGCGAATAAAAGGTCGCTGTTACCTGAAAACAACCCAGCAGCCAGTCAGATAAACTACAGACTGGGGTATCGTTTATCTGTAACACACAGGAGGAGGGTTTAAACTTCACACACCAGGAAAGTTTCATTTATGAGTCACAAAGTGAGAAGAGGAGCCAATGTACACATTATACACATGGTACAGGTAAAACGGGGGGGGCAATATTAATGAGAAAGTGGTCTGTACACACACACACACACACACACACACACACACACACACACACACACACACACGTACTATGGAGTATGAGAGTGTTATATAGGATGTATAGTATAGTGATAGTAATCTTTCACAATCTGTGTGTAATAGCACAGTTCACATTACACACACACACACACACACACACACACACACACACACACACACACACACACACACAAGAAATGGAGACATTCACTTCAAATCAGGATGAGAGAAAAAGGGAAAGAAAAAAGAAGAAAGAAAGAGGGAGGAAGGAAGCGAGGGAGGATCAGTAACTCGGTAAAAAAAAGTAATTGAGAAAGAAAGGAAGGAAGGAAGAGATGGATGAGGGAAGGAAGGAAGGAAGGAAAGGACAGAAGGAAGGGAGAGAGAAAAGGGAACAGGACTAGAGAGAGGAAGAAAGAGACGGAAGAAGAGAGGGTAACTCGGTAAGAAAAATGAATTAAGGAGGAAATGAAGGAAGGGGAAAGGAAGGAAAGATGTACAAAAAACAAAGGGAAAGAAAGAAACGACAGAAAGAAACGACAGAAAGAAGGAAGGGCAGATGAGAGGAAAAGAAGAAGGAATAGAGAGAGGAAGAAAGGGGGAGAGGAAGAGAGGGGGAGGATCGGTAACAGAAGAAAGTCATTACTGATGAAAGAAGGAAGGAAGATACAATGGAGGAAAATGTGGAATAGACAGAAAGGAGAGATCAAAGTAAAGGAAAAGAGAAGAAAAGAAAATGAGAAAGAAGGCGTAGAAGGTGAAGAAGAGTAGAGAGTGAGGGACAGCAGGACACCTGCACTGGACATGAGATTAAAGCAGAGCTGCTGAAGCTTAAAACCTTAATTACAAGTATGATAAAAACCAAAGAATGCAGTGCTGTGCGTAAGTATTCACCCCCGCTACTGTGAAAATGAGTTCCGGGCTGAAACAATACAAAATGGGGGAAGTTTAAGGGGGTGAATACTTTTGCAAGGGCTGAATTAATCTTCAAAAAGAGGAAATGATGTAATAACACAGCACTCGACCTGTTAGCACTGCAATGATCTCCAGCGCCTGCCAGCTGCAGTCCAGCTGTGCAGCATGACACATCACTCACATGTTGGTGTAGCTGCGTGGTGCAATGGGCACACACCATACTGTATGTGTGGATATGTACACTGTGTGTGTGTGTGTGTGTGTGTGTGTGTATGTGTGTAAATGCAATCCAGTCTCACCTGAGACCCTCCAGCGATGGGAATGACGCAGGTCAGGAGATTCCCGATCACTGTTTCCAGCGGAACATTGACGTGCTCCACATGTACGGTGTAGATGAGTCCCAGACAGTTCTGTACAGAGGCAGTCACGGCTCAGCGCCACAATACAACGTTACAAAGCACTGTGTGTGCGCGCGTGCGTGCGTATGTGCGCGTTGGTGTGTGCGCGTGTGCATGTTGGTGTGAGTGTGTGCGTATGTGCGCGTGTGAATACAGGCGTGCGTATGTACCCGTTAGTGTGAGCGCTTGTATGCGTTAGTGTGCATATGTGCACGTTAGTGAATGTATGTGTGCGTATGTGCGTTAATGTGCGCGTATGTATGTGCGTAAATGTGCGCGTATATATGTGCACATGTGTCCGTTAGCGTGTGCGTGCATGTGCACATGTGTGCGTTAGTGTGTGCAGATGTGCACGTTAGTGTGAATGTGTGTGCGCGTATGCGTGCGTGTGAGTGTATGTGTGCGTATGAGTGTATGCATGCGTATGTGCGCATTAGAGTGTGTGTGTGTGCGCGCTCACCCTGAACACCTCGGTGTGGTCCAGGCGGGACACCACCACCAGGCTCTTGGGGGCGTAGAGCTGTGCTGTCTGGATGAGATCAGGGCTTTCATCCTCATCTGCCTCGCTGGGCTCTTCCTTCTGCAACTACACACACACACACACACACACACACACACACACACACACACAGACACACACAGACAGAGAAAACTATATGATATGAGCTGAATATTGAGGTCTGAAGGACTGACATTTTCCTATGACTGCTTCTTCCTCACACTCCCTCACACTCTCAGACTCTCAGTCTCTCACATTCTCACCGTCCCTCACAGTCTCTCTCTCACGCTCTCACAGTCTCTCTCTCACTCTCACCGTCACGTTCACACAGTCCCTCACACGTTCACTGTCTCTCACATTCTCACCGTCCCTCAGTCTCTCTCTCTCACACTCACACAGTCCCTCACACTGTCTCCCTCACTCTCACTGTCTCTCACTGTCTCCGTTTTTCTCTCATTCGCTCTCTGTATCCATCACAGTCTGTGTGTCTACGTCTCACTCTCTCAACGTCTATGTCTCACTCTCTCTACTGCTTATGCTGTGTCTTGCTCTTTCATTATCTGTCTCTCTCTCTCTCTCTCACTTCCTCACTGTCCCTCTCTCATTCTCTCTCTGAATCTTTCAGTCTCCTAGTCTCTCGGTGTCTGTCTCACTCTCTCTCTACCTCTTATGCTATTGCTCGCTCTCTCTCTCTCTCTCTCTCATTCTCTCTGTCTTGGTGTCTCTCTTTCTCTCCCCCTCTGACTTTCTCTCTGTCTATTCTCCCTGTCTCGCTCTCTGTGCCTCTCTATGTCTCTCGTTCAGTCTCTCTACCTCTTATGCTGTTCTCTGTCGCGCTCTTTCTCACCTGAGGGTTATCTACAGTCTCCCAGAAGGTGAAGCAGGCACAGTAATGGCGTTCTGAGTTGATGTCTGTGAGGACGGCCACGAAGAAAGAGGGAGGCTGTCGCTCGGGGACCAGCTGCCATCCGCTGGGCTGACAGAACTGGCACAGACATGGAGCAAAAACAGTGACAATACATTATCAGTGTTCGAACACACTGCACGGTGAAGCAGCGTCTCACATCGTGTGCTATACAGTACATACAATGTAGTCTCTATGTAGGTGGACAACGTCTCAGATCCAACACTAACCCTTCACGCTGACAGGGAACGACAAGTAACACCCCGGTACCTCTCGGTGTACCAGCGTTCTCATTCTGTGACGAATAAAACTGCAAATCCCTCTGACGGCTCCGCCCACTACTTTATTTTTCACTGGTGTTAGTACTCCATCCAAGTATTAATAGTGCACTACATTATACTAAAAGCACACTCCTCACACATAAATAAAAAGATCATTTGAGATTTAAAAAAAAAAAAATAAAGCATTGGTATTGCAGTCGAAGCTATGATACCATATGGAGATATGAACCCAATATCGCCATTGGTTATCATCAGGACTTTATTTTTGGTTTCGTGGGTATCATGTGTCAGTGCTTTTATATACCTCCAATATCACCCACTGTAACAGGATGTCGAAAGCTAGATTATCAGGAGCTCATCTATAACTTCAGACTTCAACTCTAGCCGATGAATTTGCACTGGCTGCTGTAGTCACAGTACTTGATATCGAAATATTTTTAAAAGATAACCGTCCACAGAGCATTTAGGGGGTTTACGAGGCTTATTTAAATTGTGAGAAAGAGCACAATCGCAGTAATTCTCAGTAGTCGGATGTGCGTGTGTGTTGAGTACTCACCAGCTCGATGCCCTGGGGGAAGGGGTTATCCTCCCAATCCTTCTCGGGGAATCGCTGGAGGATCCGACCTTGACCTTCACTTCCTCCTGCGCGCACACACACACACACACACACACACACACACACACACAGTCAGGCAGATGCTCAAAGTGTTTTATCTATAACGGTACTAAACACTGCTCCACAAATCTGCCCTGTCTACAGATACACACAGGGGGATGTGAAGTGATGACAACAGCAAGAATGGCGTCATTCTCACCGTCATGAGCTTTCCTTTAGTGAAAACATGACTTCACGCACGTGTTTGGAGGAAGACCGTGTTCCCTACAGCTCGCCCTAGCACACAGACGCCACCACACAGAGCGGATTTCAATTCCCTAATTTTAGTTCGCACTTACAACCTACACTGTTTACATGCAGAAATAGAAATATCTCTTATCCTGTGTTTTAATAACTGCAGGCAACCTCTGAACACTTCCAGGATCCTCTCAGTTTTAAGACTCTGCTGGATGTGTCCTCAGTTCTGGATTGCAGTCTTGTTGCAGGACACGCCCACTTTTCATAAAACAGACTCTCCCTACTCAGAATCTAAGGGGGCACAAACTTTTGCACCACGCTGTAGATCTCTCCTTATGCCTTGCTTTGATGTGCCTGTTACTGAGCACACTGCTGACTGAAAGGCCTGCGTTGTGTGTGGAGGAACAGTGAGCGTCAGTGTGTGTGTGTGTGTGTGTGTGTGTGTGTGTGTGTGTGTGTGTGTGTGTGTGTGTGTGTGTGTGTGTGTGTGTGTGCGCATTTACAGAGCTGAAGTTCTCTGCACCAGTCTAAAGGAGTTACAGTGAGTGAAGTGAGCTGAAGTAGGGCGTGGTGGACGCACGGGCCTCTCTCTTTCACCGACACCACACACACACACACACACACACACACACACACAGACAGACAGACAGGTGTTTAACACGGAGCAAACAATCCCCTAGTGAATAAAATCCTGACAGTATAAGAAGCTCAGAAACGCAGGTATGTTTTCTGTAAAACAGCGGTCACACAAACATGTGTAATGCCCCGCCTCCAGTCTGTGAAATCACCCTGATCATGTGGCAAGCGCTATTTACTCAAGCATGATTCAGACATGCTGAAAAGCATTCAGTCACACAAAGCAGGAAGATAAGCGCAATCCGTCTGTCACGGACACACACCGGTGGTTACTACACGTCCCCGGAGACGTCACACTCCGCAGTAAGGATATCTGCACGCTCTAATGGAAGTCTCTCACGACGCTGAATAGTTAACAGACTTGGTTTCCTTCTTCTACAACTAAAAAGAACGATGGTGCTTTCTGAGGCACCAGATAACCGAAAAGTCCGCTGCACTGAGATTACGCTTGATGAAGATGTCCATCACCTCTGTCTGCTTTCTTCGATTCACAGGGAATCTCTACCGAACAAATCAGACCTTTACATCATACAGCATTACTATAGCGTTTCTGTAACGGTGCAATCGCTGACCATTTTATTTTTATTTCTTACTAGTGCAAAGAACATGGAACAATCTGTAGAATAAGGGATGATAATAATGGTTAAAGTTATGGCCTCGGCACACAGCTGAGAAAACCCGTTTGGAAAACTGCTTTGTGGCTAGACTTTGTTTGCGTTTACGTGGGTCTCTTATTCGTCATTTATTTACAGAGGGTATGCATTGACGTCAATTTCCCGCCGGTACACGCCCCTTCGGCTGGACTGAGAGGCAATAACCTTTATATAGGGAAAGCTGTGAATTAGCTTAAATTAAAAGGCAGTTGGACTCGACAGCGACTCTTATAACTTGCCCAAGAACCCGTGGTCCATGGACGTCGGCATGTGGCCAGAAATCGGTTTCCCCCACATTTATATGTATCTGAAGCCTTCAAGGTGGGATTTGTTGGGGAAATTAAAGTCACAAGAACGGCAATAAACATTGTGGTTGTATGTCCAAATATTTTTAGTTTATTCTATAATTTTATCTGGTAAACTGTAAGCTAGCGAGTCCTAGTTTGTTTGTAGCGTACGCTGCTTCCACTTCCTGACGGTATATATTTGTGAAGGTAAAACAGTCAGAGAATGAA
The DNA here is from genome assembly GCF_001660625.3 of Ictalurus punctatus. Classification (NCBI taxonomy): domain Eukaryota; kingdom Metazoa; phylum Chordata; class Actinopteri; order Siluriformes; family Ictaluridae; genus Ictalurus; species Ictalurus punctatus. The sequence goes on along the minus strand of NC_030434.2, from coordinate 20,595,207 downwards.
TGATGAGTCTGCGTTATTCATCAGTGGAAATAGGTAGTATTTAAAAAGAAATATGGATTCCACAAATGCCAAAAGAGCTTACACTTACACCACGCGACTTAGTAAAATAGGACTGAAGGGTTTTTTGGCAAAAAAGATAAAAAGTTAGCTCCGAGTTCTTGTTGAATCTGCTAGCACAGTCGATCACACAACAGCTTTTTCCGCCATTTTAGATGTAGCTTTTTTATTTTTTTTATGTGTTCTCATGGAATTCACAACGCTGCCGCTCAGTGGGCGTGACCGCAGCGAATTCTGGCTACCGTGAGGTCACGTGCATACCCTCTATATACACACTATCCCAAAACCTCTTCACTCCACCCCCATCTTGGGCTAAAAACGGCAAGGTCCCAGCGCAGCCAGATAAATCACACTGTGCTTTGGAGAAGTAGAAAGAAAAAAAAACAACACCACCCATATACCAAATCAAGTAGGTACAATTTTTTTTTAAATGACAGCGATGGCACTTGTGAACATCCTCATAAATCCTAATCATCATCATAGTGTGCTGAATTGTGTGTGCTTAGTGTTGTAAGTCGTCTTTCAAGCAGCTGACTGGCCTATCTTTTAGCTAGCAATGCTAATAATGCTTAGATAATGCTAAGAGCTCAAAGAGCCTATTAGAAAGGGGAAAAAAGTACTTTTAAAATGCCTTTATGTCAATTTTATTTATATTTTATCAATCTATTTATTGTTTAAATCAAATATTTATATTTTATCTTGTTATTGTACAGTTGTTACAATGTGCATTGTGAAGAATTATTTACTTATTTAATAATTTGAGAATTGTATTATTATTATTATTATTATTATGATTATTATTATTTAAAAATGTCGACAGTACCACGTCTTTGAAGAAAATGAATTCCGCAGGCCAGGAATGTCAAGCTACTTTGAATAGATTCATTTAGCTGCTGCTCTGTGATTTACAACAAAATAATACAACCCAAGGCCAGGTATTAAATTTGCCTAAGCACATCCTATCATATTAAAGTTTCTTAAAACTGCATCCCCGTATCTTAAAATATGGAAGGTTTATTGTAATTATGACACTTAACACAGGAAAGTTGGTTTCAACTTCAAGATGAGCATTCAGAAAACCCTTTTTTGGCATACGTTTTAAGTACCTCACTGCCTTTAATTCTGTTTATTGGCTTTTAGCTTATTTGGCAAATTTCCAGCCATCCCGGCTTATATCCAAATGAATGGTATAATGTTTATTCTCACTGTCAGTAGCTGTTCCTACTTTAAGCTCCGCCTATAGAAGGTTCAATCTGAGTTTGTGGTCATGTTCTCACCCTTCCTTCAGACAAAGTTTCTCACTAATGTCTCCAGGCATGTAATCTCATTAGAGATCACTTCTGGCCATGCATAACTACTCGCCAAATAAACCTCACAATCAAGTGCTTATTCCTGCAACAACTCCTGTTTATACAGTTTCCCACACACAGCTTTGCTGCTGTGTCCAAAAGTAGTAGTATTAGCAGCAGCATTAATAACAGTAGTGGTAATAGCAGTATTAGCAGTAGCAGCAGCAGTAGTAGTATTAGCAACAGTATTAGTAGTAGCAGTAGTAGTATTAGCAGTATTAGTAGTATTAGCAGCAATAGTAATAGTATGAGCAGCAGCAGCAGCAGCAGTAGTATTAGTAGTAGTATTAGTATTAGCAGTAGTAGCAGCAGTAGTAGTATTAGTAGTAGTATTAGCAGCAGTAGTATTAGTATTAGCAGTAGTATTAGTAGTAGTAGTAGCAGTAGTAGTATTATTAGTAGCATTAGTAGTAGCAGTAGTATTAATAGTAGTGTTAGAAGTAGTAGCTGTAGTAGTAGCAGTAGTAGCTGTAGTAGTAGTATTAGTAGTAGTATTAGCAGTAGTATTAGCAGTAGTAGCAGTATTAGCAGTATTAGCAGTATTAGTAGTATTAGTAGTAGTATTAGCAGTAGTAGCAGTATTAGTAGTGGCAGTAGTATTGGTAGTATTAGCAGTAGTAGTATTAGCAGTAGTAGCAGTATTAGTAGTGGCAGTAGTATTAGCAGTATTAGTAGTAGTATTAGCATTAGTATTAGCAGTAGTAGCAGTATTAGTAGTGGCAGTAGTATTAGTAGTAGTAGCACTGTTATTTGTGTAAACAGTTTGTGGAAATTTAAAAAAATTACGCAAAAAAGGTCAAGTATATAAAAAACCTAGCCTTTTGTAGTCTGTGGTAAACTTGGGCACCTCTGCTTTTTCTTTAGACTCACATTCAGTAATCTTCCTACAAAACTTCCCATTTTGTTGTATTTTTGACACATTCAGCACCTTATGGTCTGATTCTCAGAAGAGGTGTAGCTGATCCAGAAACCTTATTAGAATCGAAAAAACACAGATCACTGTAATGTTTAATCTGTGACTACTGAACTTGGGAATTCCCTCGCTTTCGATGGCTGGATGTGTGGGAATAACGACCATATATCCACAAACCCAAGCCAAAAGTCACACCCTGTGAAGTAAGAAGAATATTCTATGGCTGTCGAAAAGAGAAAGTCACTCTGGAACATGGCCAAATGAAGAAAGAAAGGAGAAAAAGAAATATGCAACGACAGCTGTGATTCAGAGCAGATGCAGACCTCAGTGAGAATGATGGATGTGTGGTTAGGGGCTGGATTGCTCCAGAATCTGAGATGATTCATATGCATGGAGATAAACCTCAGTGTTTTATAATAACTGAGGAAATCTGCTAGAAGAAGGACCATCGCTGGCTTCGAGCCGGAGCTCGAAGCCAGGAAATTCCACGCTGTCCCAGCGCTGGGTCAATGACATGGATCCTGCTTGCTTCTGTGAACTTAGGAATCGGATTATACCCTCATCGAGTTATACAACCAATAATCATGTAGCAGTCATGGGAGAATACATAATATCACACAGATACAGGTCAACGTTCATCAAACACCAGAATGAGGACAATCAGGGACTTGGCGTGAACATGGCGTGATTGTTGGTGCAAGATGAGCTGGTTTGAGTTCAGAAACTTCTGACCTCATGCGATTTTCCCGTACCCTACTGGTGGTGTGAAAAACAAAAAAAACCATCCAATGAGCAGCTGTTCTGCAGGCAGAAATGCATTGTTAATGAGAGAGGACTGAGGAGAATGGTTCAAGCTGACATTAAGGCTAGTGTAACTCAAATAACCACTCTTTATAACCGTGATGAACAGAAGAACATCTCAACAGGCTCAGATGTTCCACTCATGTCAGCCAAGAACAGATGAAGGTGAACAGTGTACAGGTGAAGCGATCGCTAAGTATACGTAGGTGTTGATTTACAAAATATGGTCTCAGGTGAAGGTCACAGTTGAGGTTAGCTGAATACAAGCACCAGAGGTGAAGCTGGAGACTGGGTGCTGGACAGGATGTCTTCTCTCAGGCTGTTTCTTTTGCTTTGCTTGTCTTATTCTGAGAAATGATCCTCAATGTAGAGGAGTGAAACATTTCCTCATCAACCATCACCATCCATTCATCCATCTTCCTCTCATGTTCTTCTTCGTCTCTCCGATCCCAGAATCACTTCCCTGTTCCCAGAACTCTAGGACACAAGCTTTCATTTTCACTCAGCTCTTCGGCTCCCAAATATTGCTGCCGAGTTGGCAGGATGCCTGGGTACACTTAAGATTCCCGCTTAAGCACAAAGCATGCAAATGGCTCTCACAAACAAATGGAAATAACCTGCAGACTGAATCCCAGAACGCAGAGTTCACAGAGCTCAGGACAACTCTAAGGTTTTAAGCTCATTTTGGAAGATTGTAGAATTTTAATTATATCTCCATTGGACAGTAAGGCCAGGCAATTTTTTTCCTGGATTTTTTCCTTTAAACCCAGGTGACTTAAAAACTGTTACAAAGAGCTGACACTGAAGACTCCTCCCATAAATATTAAATAAACATCACCTTACAGAAAGCTACCACTAGTGATGTCATCGCACAAACGAGTCAGGCCTTTGAGAAGGTTGAGAGTCGACTCGCATATATTACCTTGTTTTTTTGTACGTGTTCGCGATACTGTTACACCGCAACTGCTTTATTCTTGTCAGAGTTGCTGTGATGTGTAATGTGGCTTTTGTTAAATAAATAAATAAATAAATACATAATACTTTAGTTTTCTTGTCCGTCCATGAGCGTACTCTGCTGTTCAACAAGACGGCAGTCAGCTTTTTAGGAGCTGAGAGAGTCAGCTCGTATTGACGAGTCAAATGATTCGACTCATTAAAATCACTAGCAGCTACTGTAGATCGATACATACAGCTTGTATATACCAGGCGCAGGACAAATGCATTGTAGAGAGCATTTGATTGGATGGAAAGTGGATGAAAGCTAGAATAATTCCTGGGAAATGAATGGGAATGACGAAGTGCGGCACCGAGAACTGGCACGATTACGTTTGAAACATAAAAATAAGTCTTAGGTTTGTCACATTTAAATTACAGCACAGTGAAATTCTTTTCTTCGCATATTCCAGCTCGGCAGGAAGTTGGGGTCAGAGCGCAGGGTTAGCCATAATACGGCGCCCCTGGAGCAGAGAGGATTAAGGGCCTCGAACCCCCGACCGTCTGATCAGTAACCCAGAGCATTAACTGTTCAGCCATCAGATGCTTTCACTCCTGTTATTCTGTTCACCCGAAATTCGAATCAGAACGAAATTGATAGTTTTGGTTCTTGGTTTCACAATGCACATAAATAAAGCATGCATAAAATTTTTTTTTTTTTTTTTTAAAAACAATGTCTAAGAGGCGTCAAGGGAGGATCTGCAAATTAATCATCAACTACAGGGTGTCCCAAAAGTCTCCATACACACGGAAAATGAACACACTGTAGCAAAAGGCCTTCCAATATTTTTCATACTAAGTTATATGTATTCTTTATTTTTATTAATTTTTTGTTTGTTTTAAAGTGCACCTATGATGGTTTTTCAAATATTACCTTTCATGTAGTGTGTTATAGAGCTGTTTGTGAATGTAAAAACTCTGCAAAGTTTCAAAAATCAAAGCGCACAACAAGCAGAGTTATTGACTCCCAAAAGAAGGAATCGATTCTGAACAGCTGAAACGAGTCGTTAGGTGATTCCAGACTTTACTTCCTGTACTAACCTACAAAGATCTGTAACAAAAAGCCCCGCTGCTGGTCTTCATCCGCTGCTCGCTGACAGCGGTAGAAAAATCACAACAGACTGGGACTTCTGACCAATCTGAGCAGAGTATGCTCTCTGAAAGGAGGAGTTTAGAATGAATCCTTTAGAACGAATCATTTAACGAGTCGTTTGTGACACGGGTGAGGGGGGGAATGCTGCCGTTTAAATTATGAGCACGTTAAAGTGTTTATTGGCCTCGGATGCATGTAAATCTATTGTAAAACAAAATTAGGCACATTTCAAAACCATAATAGGTGTGCTTTAAATGGTTATATTTTATTAAAAGCCTTTGACAAAATATTTGATATTCGTCCACGAATATCCACTGATGAGGGCACAACCGACGTGGTGCTGGCAAACAGTCCCCTTTGTATGGAACCTTTGGGGGCTTCCGGTAGTAAAATGAGTATCAGAGCAACCCCTTGCAACCGACTGGAATCTAAAAGGGTCATCTCCTATTAATGAGCTGAGTCAATTGATCCGACTCACTGAAAAGAGAATTCCCATCACTAACAGCTTTTATATAGTTACTTTCGCTTTTTGACTGCTGGTCCAAACCTGCAGAACACATGGTATTTCACAGAGATATGGCTCTGTTCTTTGGCTCAGTTTGTGCCTCATGGCTTATTTTAAAGGCATGTTTGATTCCGTTCCTGCAGTTGAGTCGAATCACTCAAGCGCATGGAGACCACCTCTCTCACGGGGCTTTCACACTGGCAGTTTAGTCTGAAACGCAGCACGGTTGGCATGAAAAACTGGTAATGTAAAAGCGGTTATGTGGAAGCGCACCGCGGTACCAAACCCGAAACTACATATAGGAGGTGGTCCGATTTCGGTTGCACTTGTTCAGGAAGTAAAGTAACCTGTGGATATTAGCTGACGACATCTTTAGTTTCCACAACACGTGTACCATGTCAGCGGAACGTTGTGGGACGCCGAAGAGGTCCACTGCTGGGCGTAATATCCGCTGTGCATAACAGCACCAAAATAATAATTAAGAAAAATTAAAAATATGCTGAGTCGTGTCGTGTTCTCCATGCGCCTGAGATTAGATAAAATGAACACGAACGCACCGAGGTTCGATAGAATTGAATCGGAGCTGAATGTGATCCTGCATTCTCACTTCCCGGAAGAACCGCACTAAACAGGAAATCACACCAAGGTCCGCTTCAAATGGACTAAACACTGTGCACATATGGATTATATAAGTACACAGATGTAGATAGTAAGTAACAGCCTCCAAACCTCTCAGCTAATCCATTACATCTCTTCCAATTAAACTAATAGCCACAACCTGGGGAAAATCTATACCTTGGACCAAACCTTTTATTTAGGAATCAATTATTTTTTAAAAAAAAAAGTTGATTTGCACAGTGAAACTCTGCAGAAGTTTTAAAGTTCCATAGCTGGATAAGGGATATGAAGACTGGCTTGAAGAGTAACGCTCAGCTCTGTTGAGTCATATGAGCGCTGAGGAACTTTCCCTACAGAGAGATCTGAGAGAGAAACACAGACCACACAACTCCTCTTACCGTACAGCAGCTGAAGTGAAACTGCGGGAAGGCGATTAGCGTATCAAAGTCATTATGGAGATGGAGGTCACAAGGTCCTTCTGCTGATATCAGCAATGAGGAACGCAAAACAATCAGAAAAGTTCCTCCGGTTTTAAAGCGGCCGCTAGAAGGTTAAAATCAGCCTGGCAGGTGTTCGAGATTGCAGCTTTCAGTTCTGTAATTTAGCCGGTTTTCCTCATTTGTGTTTTTGTTCCAAGCGCAGCACACTTCTGATGATCGACGTTAGTATCGGGAATCGCTCGCAGATCCCACTCATCACGAGGGCTATCGAATTGGACAATGTAAATGTCTGTCGGAAAACACGGTGTCTACAGCTTTAAGAACAACCCTGGAGTCTGATGTCAGAGCAGAGCAACAAAACTTCTGTCTCTGAAGCGTCTTAGCTACTGTTGGACACGTTTCCCAAACAGATAAGGCCGTGAGTATCTTCACTCGCAAAATAGGAATGGGGGTTTAATTCGAGAATATAAAACACCTGCTTCTGTTCAGCACAGGAGCACGTGAGCTTTATTTACAGCAGTGGCCACCATCACTCTTCCATGAGATCCACCTTCCTGCCGGTTTCATCTTCTCCAATCAAAACCTGTTGTAGGTGATCAAGAATCTCTTTTGGCAATGAGTAGATGGTCAGGTGGGTGGACAATTATGGTTGGAGCTAAAGTCTCCAGGAAGAGGGCTGGTGACCACCGGTGTCTTGCAAGCATTCATGACTCTTTCGGCTGCCCCCATTTCAGGGTCGTCACCGTGGATCACCCAACTGCATACGGATTCTGGCACGAGTTTTACGCCGGATACCCTTCCTGATGCAACTCTTCCCATTTTCCAGGCTTGGGATTGGCAGTGAGAGTGCTCTGGCTTGTGTAACCCTCCACTGGCTGGGGTCGGTTCCCTGACTGGGCCACAGCGCCACATGCTAGCCACTAGTTCACCAGGAAACCAGACTGTCCAGCCCCACCCCGATTCTTGCCTTGAGGCAGCATGACTGCAGCAATACCCTGCTCACAGATGTGGTTTAGTCTCTACTCCCCTCCAGAGCCACGAGCAATACTACCAATACGACAATCCGCAGCACAATAGGACGATGGTTTATTGTGCACGATTTCACAAGCCCAAAGGAGAATTATGGGTACAAGTCAACACCATCTCGAATACTAATCGATCCGAGTACCCACACCCACGTCATCTCAAATTAACCGGCACCATTTCGACTGTTGGACTGAAAGCAATGCTGCGTTCAACAAAAAAGGTTGCAAGTCATAATTTCAGACCTCCTACTACGAACGACCAAAGAAAAGACCACTCGAACGTGGAACTCCTGCTCAGGAGCTCTCGACTCTGACGTTACTCCGAGTTGAGCACTTGACTTCCCACGTCCAGGCTGAGTCAAACGCAGCATTAATTCCACGTGGAAATGAGGAATATATTTACGGAAATGTGACTATCACAAAATCCTATAATAGCGCAACGTTTCCGTATCTTTCAGCCGTAGTATAATACAAGCTACACATGAGTGTGAAGATGTAACTGTATTATGCCAATCAATTACACTAAACGTAGCTGAATGATCGGACTACGATGACTGAAACCCTGCACGTGAGCCAAAACCGTGTGTGATATAGTCGCTGGGTTTGTTCCTGTTCCAGCAGGGTTTTCCCCTCTCACCTCAAAGCCTGAGACAATAAAAGAAATGGGATTCATTCATTGTCACATGGCTTCACATTTAAAATCACATGAACACAGAGGTTGAGGAACTAGTAAGTCTAGTCAGGTGTGGTTTCAAACCGGAACTCATCTGATGCATTAATCAGCCCCTATTGCAGGAACCGTAATAACGAGACGTGGCATGTATCCTCGTCGGCCTCAGTCATACTCGCTTGAATTCGACTTCCTGGTGACCAGAGCTACGAGAAATCTCAATCTGTCGCTCAGGTCATGCAACACAACACTGAGCTGATAAGCAACACAGCACATACAGTATACAAGTCAGATCAAGCGTCTCATCCTAGAACAACGGCAAATATTTGCGTTTTTAAACCGTATGATGTTGGTAATAAGACCTAACACGATCTTCTAGTTAAATCACTGAACACAAACAATTCACTAATCACAACTGTAGTAGATTTGGACCGGCTTACTACTATGGGTGCTGGGTACATATTTCTTTTGGTACTCATCGACACTGGTACTTAATCAGAGATGCTTTATTTAGCTCCGTTTGTGTTTCCCTGGTTTAAACAGTAGCCGTGAAAAGTGCATACTTGCATGTTGATGTACTAGGAGACTTCTTTATAATGTCAGCGAGTTCATTTGAAATGAGACGCATTAGTTAGCTTGGGTCGAGTAGGGTCGCGGTGACGAAGAACACGTTTTGTTTCATGTCAGAAGAGTGTTTCTGCACAGCTCTGACACTGTTTTGTCTTCGTTTTCTTGGAATCTCTCGTTGTCAATGATGACAGAAACGATACCGTTTGACATCAAGAGGTCTTAATATGAAACGTGCAGCCAGAGATAATGACATAGCTGATATAGGAAATTAATCAACACCTGAACAATCACGACTTATATAGCGCTTTTATCCAAAGCGCTTTACACTGTGTCTCATTCACCCATTCACACACACACACCAATGGTAGCAGAGCTGCCATGCAAGACCATGCTTATTTGCCATGGGGAGCAACTTGGGGTTCAGTGTCTTGCCCAAGGACACTTTGGCATGTGGAGTCACGTGGGCCGGGAATCGAACCACCAACCCTACGATTAGTGGACAACCCACTCTACCACCTGATCCACAGCCACCCCAAATGGCTAAAATGGCTAAAATACAAGCAGCGTGGCACAGAGGCTTATACATATTTATGAGTATCTGGACACAGTGAGTGTGTTTCTGAAAGCGGCTTCTTTCTTTCTCTTTCTCTATCTCACACACACACACAGTGAAGGAATGAGACCACAATTGCGCTGCTGTAAAAGTAAGCAACAGGCCTACAGCGCTCACCCTGATTAAAAGCAGAGCAAACCCAGTTCTAAAAAAAAAAAAAAAAAAACCCAGCCCAGGCAGAGACCAAATCTCACTCTCAGACCAGAATCTCTTCAGCCCTCCCATCAGCCCCCACCCCATCAGCCTCCCTGCTGACCCCCACCCCCCTGCCCCACCAATTTTCCTCAGCTCTGCCCTTGGCCCACTATTGGTCTCCTCATTGCTCCCCATCAGCTCCCCATCATTCTCCCCATCAGCCTGCCCATCACCTCCCAATCCACCCCACATTACCCCATCAACCCCTCCATAGACCTCAACATAATCTATCAGCCCAGTATCACCCCCGCCCATCATTCTCCACATCAACCTCCTCAATTCCCCCTGCATGTCCCTAAACCCTCCCGTTGCCCACCCCAATCATTCACAATCAAGCCCCTCACCCCCCCCATCCATGAGTCTCCCAATCATTCTCCACATCAGCACCTCTATGGGGCTCTCCTTTGCACCCCATCAGCCCCCCAGACCTCTAAATCAATCTCCCCATCACCTCCCAATCCACTCCACATTACCCCATCAGCCCCTCCATAGCCCTCAACATTATCTATCGGCCCATTATCAGCCCCCCCCCCCCCCCCCCATCACTCTCTTCATCGCTCTTCCAGAGTCCCATGCTTAGCTCTTGAATCTGCTCCTTTGATCAACCCCATAACAGCCCCTCGCCTTTCCCTCATCGGTTTCCCCACTGTCCCCTCATAAGCGCCCCATCCACCCTCCCATCAGCCTCCTCAATGCCCTCTGCTTGGCCCTGGCTCTCTGGGTGGATGCACAGGGAGAGAAACTTCATCTGCCAAAGCAATCTCGCTGTTCTTTGGGATGACCGTGAGTGGCGTTTTCTTTGTGCAAAAAAGCTCCTCAACAAACTCGCATCCTTCCTGCACAATATGAACACACACACATCAGGCGACAAACATTTTAAAAGCTCTACCGAGAAAAGAAGCAGAGTTTCTTCATTAGTTTAAGAGAAAACAGAAGTCGAGGTTAGTGGAGCGTGAACATGCTTGAGACACACTGGTGAAGCGACTGCTCTGACTCAAGCGCTTCCCTGACACACTGCGCTTTATATATATATATATAAAAAAACTTGTGGTTTGATGTTTTTAACCCACACTCTGAGCTGATCACTTCAGCAAGACATTCGACGAGACAGCATGACGCAAAGAACCTGCCAAAGTGCAATTTCTTCTGTTCCAACACATCGTCATGAACATAAGCCAAAACTAAATAAACAAAAAATAACAGATAAATAACAACAGTACAATTAGCGGTTTTAATCCCAAAGACATTTTGACAAGATATACTGTTTAAACATTACAAGTTGCCTTAATGCAATTTTCCAACATAATGCGATTTTTTTCAGCATAAACAAAGTTTCAAAATTATTGGCACCCCAGGAGAAAATAACAGCCTGTTTTAATACAGCTTAATGTAATGGCTAGCAATGTTGAGCGTCTGAACATGCATTATCTCCCACAAGTATTTCTGCTTTATTTATAGCTGTATGTTGGTCTCATCAAACACATCCAGAGGCTCATGGCAAATTTTTTAAAACTGTTCCACGCTTATTTTTAAAAACCTCTTTATTTCCTTTGTATTTGTAACAGGTCATTTCTTCATATTCATTACTTGACTTGTAAAGATAAAGACTTGTACGTATAAACAGTTTAAATCTTCTCAGTTTAACTCGTGTTGATATCAAAGTTGTCTTAAGTCTTAATGTTTGTGTCTCAATAGCCGCGTTTCCACCGAAATTACCCGGAACAATCAGTCCCAGGAACTTTTCTTAAGGAACTATTTGGTTCCTCCAGACCTTCGTCGTCTGCGTTTCCATCGCGGTCTAAAGTACCATGACGATTAGGCAAATTAGTCCGGTGACATACGACTGCGCGTGACAAGCAGTATGCTACAGTCAAACTGATTACTGACACAAAGTAAGCTGATTTTAATGATGTAAAATATTTACTCGGCTCATTAAAACACGTAGCGGGCTCTGATTGGACCACAAACCTTTGAACAGCAATAAAAGGGTCGGTCGCAACCAAACCGATGGTGTAGTGGTTAGGATTTGGCGTGCTCACCTCTGCGGCCCGGGTTCGATTCCCGGTTAGGGGATGAATTATTTTTTATCTTTGGATAAAGGTTCGTGTTTTAAAAAACGGACGGTCTATTTTCTGAAATCTGATAACGACACAATAACAAGCATGGAGGAGATTCGAGCCGTGCTGCACTGCTTTGCTAAAGCGGTCGTTGAGAAAGTGCTGGAAAAGAGGCGAGCAGTAGTAGTAAAGCGAACTCAGAATGCTCGTAACGCTAGACTTAAAGTAAGCAAACGGATTTTGTCAGCTATTGCTGAGATTGACCCTGTGATGACTGAGATGAAGGCGTGTGTGGGCGAGCTTCTCTCTGCACTGTTTTCCTGTTTGAACATTGCCTAGCTCGCTTAACACACTTTATATTTTTAAGTATACTTTATCATTGCGGGTCGCCGTTTCCAGTTCCCGCTGTATTTCGACATAAATACTTAAGGCCTGAACTTCCTCGTCGGTCCGCTAGATGTGTTGTTTTTAAAAAAAATCTATTGTGTCGATTCAAATTGCAGTCACTGTACGCACCGCAACAGACTTTTAAAAATGGCAGTGGAAAAAAAAAAAATGCTGTGTGCACTCAACCAATCAGCATGTTCAGCACCCAAGTCCCACCCCCTGAAGGTCCTGAACTTTGAAAAAGTCCCACGAACTGAGTAGGGACTTTCTGATGGGGGAAATATTTTACCCGGAACTTAATTTAGACCCTGATCCCGAGTACCTCCAAATGTCCCTAGTTCCTGGGGAAAGTTCCTGCGGTGAAAACACAGCTAATGTATGGGACCTATTCCTTAGCGGGGTGTCAATACTTTTGCCACTTATTGTCTTATTAACTAAAAAGTGAAAGTGTGTGTGTGTATTTATAACAGTGCGTATTTATACACACACACTTTCACTTTTTAGTTAATAAGACAATAAGTGGCAAAAGTATTGACACCCTGCTAAGGAATATGTCCCATACATACACCTCATTTTATAATGAACTGGATTGAACTGAAAATTTGAATCATTGTACATATAATGCTTATTTTCTTGAAGGGGGCCATTACTTTTGGAACTGACTGTAGATTTGAATTACAGAAACACACTAGAGGTGACCTTCACTATCTTATCATAATGTCTCACTGCTGCTTTACACAACATGGTATGCGGTCTTGCACACTTTTTATGTCTCGCCAGTTCCACTTCCAGCCAACACAAGCATGATCCGACTGCTCCGCCTCACACGCCATAGAAATGCACACGGGGTCAAAGGGCACATCAGGCTACGCTCAGAAAACGAAAATCAACGGTAATCTTCAAACATTTTGGATTATCTACTGAGGAGTGTCTGTGCAATATACTCTGCATTTGAGACAGAGCCATGAGCTTGAGCGCTGTGGTGAGCTGCAGGAAATGGAAAAACAATAGAAAAGCAATAAACACCCAATCTTTCCCTTGACTGGAGTTTAAAAAAAGGCCAAAAGATTCCTTAACTATCGAAGGGAAGGTGTGAGAGAGTTATTTTCTCACACTTTCCCCACAGGAGAGGCTTCAATTACACAGAGCCAGAAAACTAGTCAGCACTTAATAATCATGGTAACAGCTCGTCTCACAAGGCTTCAGGCGTTTCACTCATCAGTAGCGTGTTACTGAATGATCCCTGATTGCGGTCGCTTTTCTACTCGGCACTTCTTTCTTAAAACGCGCACAGTGGATGAGTCACCAAGACAGGAAGGGATATAAAATTCTGCACCATCAACTTTTGGGAGATTGGGTAGGTGACCTGTGATGCACGTTCTCAGAATCAGTCCTAATAATTTAAAAAAAATAAATAAAAAATAAAAAAAATTAAAAAAAGAAGACAAACCAACAGATACATCTAATACTCCAATCCTAAATAAATGGACATTGAAAAGGAAAGAAAGAAAAAAACCAAACAACACTATACCGCACTAAATGCCAAACTCACATTCATGGACAGACATGATGGTTTAGAGAGGATGCTATGCTATTACTGATGACTATTTTACTAATCGATGTTAAGCGCAAAGTTAACAAGCGATCAATTCATGCTAGGGCTGCGCAATTAATCGAATATCGATCGCGATTACGATTTCGACCGCCCACGATTACATGAACATGAAAGTTCGTCCTCCGCTCATAGTAAACTCCGCTGCAGATCAAAGCAAGCGCTTCCTAAACTTACAGCCAGTCACCATAGAGCGGCGCAGGGATGACGTCATTTTGTAACGCTAAAATCCCCAATTCCCAAAAAAATAAACGTGGATGAAGATTCATCCACAGAGTAAGTCCGTGTTATGGATAATCAAGTTTGGGAAAGTTGTGGGAAGCTTGGTGACGGTGACGTTGAAGTCGAGCGACCGTGGTGTAGTTCGTTTATAGCGTACGGTTAGCTGTTTATTTCTGGAGATTGCGTTTATTCTTCAAACTTCATAAAAGTTGTGTTCATTTGTGAAAATGATCTTGATGGACAAAATGTGTTAGCGTTGTAAACTTTTACTGATCACAGAGATTATTTTTTGCGATAATCCAAAAGCCTATGAGAAAATCCTACTGGGTTTTTGTCGAGGGAACCGGTGTGATGATGGCTTCCGGGTTCCGGGACACAATGACGTCGTCCCTGCGTCACCGCTCTATTGGGTGATTTGTCTGCGTCTCTCCTCGTGTAAACACCGTCATTGCCTTTTCTGCATTTCATTTCATTTGATTGCATATTGTTATATTGAATTGCTTATTTTCATTTGGCTCGATGGCATTTTTATTTTGACTTATCCTATATTTCGGGTACGATTTTATTTATATTTTGCATTTAGGAGATGATGCACTTTAAGGATCAGTCTAATTTGATGCAAAGATTTGTACATTATCAGGAATGCAGCACAAAATGGAGGTGAAAGCAGCGGTCTGTTTATTTAAACGTGAAAGTGCAATAAAAATATATGTTGTCCCTAAAGTCGATGAATAATCGTGATAAATAATCGTGATCTCAATATTGATCGAAATAATAAGGATTATCATTTTGGCCATAATCGTGCAGCCCTACTTCATGCCAGATTGCATAACTATATTAGCACTTCAGCGCTAAACAGTATTACACGGCAGTGTCAGACAGTCAGCGAGTCAGTCAGTAATTCAGCCAGGCAGTCAGTCACTCAGTCACTTACCCAAGTAGGCAATCAGCCGTTTATTCAGACAGACATTCTTTCATTCATTAAGTCAGACAGTCAGTCAGTTGCTGAGTCACTTACTCAGGCAGACAATCAGACAGTCAGGCACTCAGTCAGTCAGTCAGTCAGTCAGTCAGCCAGCCAGCCAGCCAGTCAGCCAGTCTATCAGATGGTCAGTCAGTTGTTCAGTCATTTACTCAATCAGTCAGTTAGTCGTTCTATCAGATAATCAGACAACCAGTCAATCAGCCAATTGTTCAGTCACTAATTCAGTCAGTCAGTCAATCAGAACATCAGACCACCAGTCAGTCAAATGTACAATCAGACAGTCAGTCAGTTGATAAGTCACTTAATCAATCAGACAGTCGGTGAGTCAATCACTTACTCAAGTACACAATCACCCAATAAGACCATCAGACAATAAGTCGGTCAATCAGACACTCAGTCAGTCAGCTAATCAGACAGTCAGCTAATCAGACAGTCAGTCAGACAATCAAATAATCAGTCAGTCACAGACTCACAACTGAGACAATATTACACTATATAAACCCAGCTGAATGAAAGACGATTACCTGCCTCAATCTCACTATGCGTCAATCTCTGCCACAGAACATTTACCTAAACAAGAGGAAGATTCTCCGTAACTACCACTCACGTAACTTTTTTTTTCACGTAACAAACAAACAAACCTGCAGGATTTGATTCACGTTGTAAATCTGCAACGTTTACATTCCACCGTCCCGGCATCACCTGTTCAAAACTGAGACTATCCAATCAGTACATCTTCACAGCCTCACTAGTCCTCACTCAGCTCGGACTAAAGATCTGACCCAGAACATTTATAAACGTCGGACCACAAAATATGATTCCGCTGTGCTCCTGTCCATCTCAGATGAGACCAAGCCCAGAGAAGTCAGCGGCGCTTCTGGACAGCATTGGCTTCTGCTTTGTAAAACCTTAACTTGCTTCTGTGGATGCAGCGGCGAATGGTGTTTATCGACAAAGGTATACCAAAGTATTCCCGAGCCCATGTCAGGATATCCATTACAGACTCATGACGGTTTTTAATACAGTGACGTCTGAGGGATCGGGGATCACATGCATTCAGGAGTGGTTTTCAGCCTCGCCCTTAACGCACCGAGATTTGACCGGATTCCTTGAATCTTTTAATTATATTGTGCACTGTAGAAGGTGAAATGACCAAAATCCTATCGATTTATCTTTGGGGAACATTGTTCTCAAAGTGTTGGATTTTTCGCTGACCAAGCCTCATAAAGTGGTTCATGGGTGAGAACTGGACTGCCTCAGTGTGTCCCCCAAGGGCCCTGGGGGAAGGGAAAGGAAGGGAATGGAAAGCACATAGTCTACATTCCAGTGAAGACCATGAAAGCGTTGTGGCCATGAACGATTCACTCCATCTGCCGTACTCTGATCCCATCAGTGGAACTGCAACTGACCAGCGAACCTGCAAATGACCCTAAAATGAGGTGCTTAAACGGATCTGGGTCTGGGTGAGCCTTCAAATAAGCTTCATGCATCCCATCACTAGACATTGTGAGAGTGTGTGTATAGAGAGAGCACCGTCCGTTCTCAGAACAAGGCCATCGTCCAGTGCCCTGTACTCCCGCATGAATAAGGGGCATTCATCTAACAGACGGCTGGCAGATGCGAAAAGCCTCGTCCATCCGCTGCGGGCCAGAGCGGGTGCCGTTACAGAGACTCGAGTACCATGGCAACGCAGCACAGACCCCATAATCATGCCACACAGCTCACTCGTCCATTCACTCGCTGCTGAAAGAAAGTCTGAAGAAGTGTGGACTGCGAAATGTATTGAAGTTTGGACACACAACCAAGTAGTCAAGAACATTGTGAATTATTATTCCAGTCTCGAAAAAGTAGCTTAAAAATGCCCAGCGCAGGTCTGTATGAGATACAAACTCTGCATTCGTTCATGGAAGAAGCAGCAGGAGTGGCCTGGGAAAGAATAAAAGCTCCGGACGACTATTGTCCTTATCATTATTCAGGCCTCGACTGTTCAGAGCCTTTATGAAGGAAGAGAAGAGGAGGAGGAGGAGAAGAGGGTCAGGGTGGGGCAAGAGCACAACAAAACCCCAAAAGGCTTTTCACGCTCACTTCCAAGCTCGGCTCACGGCGGGTTTTTTTTTTTTTGGGTCCCCACCCGAAGCCGCTCGCTCATTACACGGACAATGCCGAAGCTCGCTTCATTTTCCCTTCCCCAGAGCCCACGCAGTCACTTCCTGTTTGCGAGCCCCTCGCTCAGAGGATCCTATTCTGCACTTTAGGATGTCGGTCCAAACAATGTTGCAGTTCCACATCTTTTACACACTCCACCCTGACTACACTTTCATGCCATATAGGCTGTAGGCTAACTGTTAGAGTTCTTGAAACCTGACACATTTTATCGATAGCACTCTGGCCATCAGCTGAGGTGCTCATAAAGACCGTTTACTCATCGCGGCATAGACGTGGACACATTCTAGTGTTGGACATGGCGTAATTACTAACACATAGCGATTCTTCTGACGGACAAGCCAAGCACATGGTTCCTCTCAGGAAAAACAACCGCGTCTGTCATCACCTCCATGCGTGACACACTGCTCTGACGCCACACGTACCAGAAAACAGACGACGCAACGGTTATGCAACAGATGAAGAAACAGATAACGATGATGTTTAAAGACGCAACGATGCGAGCCGGGCAATGTGACAATATAATATCCATATCGTGACCAATTAAACTGCAATACTCATTTCGGTTGTTGCGACACATTTTTCTAACTTTTTTTTGTTTGTGTAAGATATAAAACGAGCAAAAATTTTATACAGATGTTTTTCCTGGTAGTTTGTCAGCAAACCTGAAGATCATGACACACTCTGTATTATGGAAATGTCTTCAAGAATCTTAATATGATAAACACTCCTGGTGAATTCTCTAATCTGATTGGTCAGACATTGTTGAGGGTTTTTTTTACAAGGACTTGTCTGGGGGACTGTCACATAAACTAATGCCAAATGCCAAATTAAAAGCGTGTTGTTATTCAACACAAATGTTTACTTAATGTTTATGGAAGGAGTCTCCAGTGTCAGAGCTTTGTAAGAGTCAGGAAGTTTTCTGCCACAAAAAAATTACTCAGGACGTTATACCTTTGTTTGAAAAACTATATACATTATTCACTTCAAGAGAAAGGGAAAGAAATGCTGATGAGGCAACGGCTGTTCCACAACGTGAAATAGGTTTCAAAAGTGGATCATGACGTGACATTATCAACTTTTTTTTTTTTTTTAATAAATGTCCTCGTTAGCATTGGCACCCTGTCCAGGGTGTACCCCGCCTTGTGCTCCATGCTAACTGGGATAGGCTCCAGGTCTCCCCGCGACCCTGAGAGGATAAGCGGTATAGAAGATGGATGGATGGATGTCCTCATTAGCGAACTGCTATGATGTAAGAAGGATAAAACACTTCAGGATGTGCTGTAATTGGAAAATAATCAGCTTCAGAGTGATAACTGTAACTCTGATTGGTGTAACGAGTCGTGTCATCGATTACTTTCCTATATTATATATATATATATATATTTTTTTTCATTTGTTGCATATCGCTAGTACTAATTTCATACAGACCTAAAACATCAGATCAGTGTTGGAGCAGATTTGACATATCTGATTTACACGACAAATTGGCTTAAAGTGCGCTGAAAAAAGCTTGAAAAGACATCGTTATGAATCAGTATCATGTGACGGATGATACGTGGAGCATCTCCGAGTTACAGGAGCGAAAAATGTCACAGCACCATCACATCATTCACACACACACACACACACTCTTACTTTAAAGGCTGTTGATCACTGAATGAATGTTACTTTCTCTCCAACAGAAAAATCAGTACAAAGTTCTAGTCTACCTCTGGATGGAGCTCTCATCAACTGGAGGCCACAGCCTGGAGATTGCTGAGGATAGTACCACTTAAAGTACCATGGAAATGGTTTTGGACCTCAATACCACATGAACAGTTTCGCTGTGGTTGCTGGGACTACGGTTGCTGCGATGGATTTAGGACTGCAATTACCACAGACAATTTTGCACTCAGGTCTCCTTTAGTGAACAGTGATAAACTTTCTTTTACTTTCACACTATCCGTTGTTACCCAGATGAGGACGGCTTCCCTTCTGAGTCCGGTTCCTCTCAAGGTTTCTTCCTCCTATCATCTTAGGGAGTGTTTCCCTCACCACCGTCGCCATTGGCTCGGTCAATAGGGATAAATTCACACACTTAAAATCTCTATCCTGTGTTTATATGTTTCTGTAAAGCTGCTTTGAGCATTGTTAAAAGCTCTACACAAATAAAACTGTATTGATGCACAGCCCTTATGGTTTTACCAACATTTATCACGCAGGACGACTCCTAACAGTACGTAATATACCTCCATGTACTGCGGAGGTCCTGATTTCCCCAGCACCGCACTGACTATTCAGGGAATGTCCCCTGAGTGAACTAGAAGTGAAATCGGGACTGTTTTCTTTCGTGACACCTTTGGCTGAAAAAGTACGCCTCCAAACTTCTGCTGTGCAGACAGCATGATGTGGTCGGCGTGGAAACAAGGCTGTCGACTAGAAACAGGAAGGCAAGGCTGTGTAACATCCTGCCGCATGCTTAAACCATACACTTTCATACAGGAGAGTTAAGAGAAACTACAAAACGCTACGTTATTTCTGTCGCGGCTTCTGGGTCGCTCTAAAGCTTCATAAATAATATACAGACACACACCTGGACATAAATAAAGCTAGAGGAAGTCATGGAAAGAAGTGGTTTCCATTTACATCTCTGGATGAAGGGGTTGTGAATAATTTATCGTTTAATAGAGCGGTTGTATAGACTGAATCTAGGCCACATGGTCCAAATTATCCTCTGAACAATAATAACAGCATGGCGATGCTTTCAGAAAGAGGGGGACTGAATAGGTTGGGTTTTGGACCATCTTTTATCTGATCTAATTAACCACATGCATGGAGGGGAAAACAGTCTAAGTGGTTAAATCATTATTGATGATCTCAGAGCTGTGATGTCGACTTGACAGCGTTCAAATTAGTCGAATAAATCAGTATCGTGTGTGTGTTCTGGGTGAAAACTCAAAAGAAAGCATGCATATCATTTAACCCGGGTTATTTACTTTGCATATTTGCACAATAGCAGGATTGATAAACCAGGGTTAGAGAAGTCACAGCACATTTCCGCCGTCTCAAATCTTTCCTCGGTCATGTCAACCCCCCCCCCAGAGGCCTTAAATATCCGCGGTCCAGAGTTAAACCAGACGCCCGAGAATGAATCAGCTGGTGCGGGACGCCGCTCTGTCCCGGGCCGCTCTGTCCGTCCCCACCTCCCGCTCCTTAGTGTCCCCCTAGCCGTTACTGTTTGCTAACCAAATCCTAAATCCCTCCCTACATCAAACGGAGTGCACTAAATAGAGCGCTATAATATATATATGACATTAACACACACGCCCTATTACAGTGCGCTTGTGCAGGGAGTATGGGGAGATTTGGCATTCAGCCATATCTACATAGTTAGCATAGCAACGTAACAGCATAGCTTATCGAGGAAAGGAAAAACTGTGTGTGTGTGTGTGTGTGTGTGTGTGTGTGTGTGTGTGTGTGTGTGTGTCCCTCTCTCACTCAATCACTCACCCCTCTTATCGAGATCGTAGCCGACCACGACGAAATAATCCGCAAGCCTGGTCATCCTCGGTTCCACGGCTACAGGCCTTTGTTGTTGTCCACTTTCCGTGCGCGGTGTATATTCCTTTCACATTCTGAAAGCAGCCTGAACAGCGGACTGGGCGACAGCATCATCCTTCCAGCAGCAGCTCGCCGCCATACTGTAGCCGAGCCGTGCCCTGACAGCGACGTGCGCATGCGCAGTAAGACTCTCACAGGAAGCGTGACAGGAGCGAACGACCAGTCTTTATTCAGATTCATATTTCAGTCCAGTGATTGTACTGTTTTCACACATTCCTTGTAGATATAGAAATGCTGTAGAGAAAAGATGTCTTCAAAAATAATGCAATTCATTGTTTCTACATTTAAGTAAAATAAAATAAAAAATACTGTAAAGAGCAGTAAAGGGTAATAAATGAAAGAAAGTAATTTGGTGTGACGACCCTTAAAAACAAACAAAAAAGAGTAGTTGGTAGAGTTAGTGCAGTTTTATAAGGAAATGAACTAAGTTTTATTGAGCATGTTGCAGAACCAGTCACAGTTCTTCTGGAGACTTTGACGGTCACACTCGCTTCTTATTTTTTGCAGCAAAACCAAGCAGAATTCATTGTGTGTGTTTTTTTTTTTTTTTTTTTTGTCTGAAAAGAAGTCTCTCACGTAATACGCTGCTTTCTTTACTGACATACAGACATTTTTCTGTAACATTTCATTTTGTGCTAGAAAACTAATGTTTGGAAATCTAAAAAATGTTTTTGTATTGACTCGATAACGTACAAGTCATAAAATTAAAATCTATAACAAAGTTTATAGGGTGCCAAAACATTTGCACTGTACTGTACACACACACACACACACACACACACACACACACACACACACACACAGACAAAGAAATGCTGTAGAGCAAAGAAGCCTTCAAAAATATTGCAATAAGATTTTTCTACATTAAAAAAAAATACTGTAAAGAGCAATAAAAAAGTAATAAATGAAAAAAGTCATTTGGTGTGATGACCCTTTCCTTTAAAAACAAAAAAGAGTAGTCTCTGGTACAATTAGTGCAGTGTTATAAGGAAATGAGCTTAGGTTTTATGGAATACGTTGCAGAACCAGTCACGGTTCTTCTGGAGACTGTGACTGTCGCATTCGCTTCTTATTTTTGCAACAAAACCCAGCATTCTTCATTATGTTTTTTCTCTGAAAAGAAGTCTCTCAAGTCTCTTAATAGTCCTTTGCGACTGTTGCTTGTCAGACTGTATGAACATACATTCTCCCATACCTAGATGATTGGTTGCTTTGCGCTCAGACGAGGGACCAGGCTGTGCACGATACCCAGCTGCTACTAGGCCACGTTGCCAGTTTGGGTCTCTTGTTGAACAGGGCAAAGAGCTCACAGTCTCCTACGCAATCCACCACGTTCATCGGGGTGATGATTGATTCATCCACAATGCAAGCCTCTCTGTCTCTGTCTCGGATGACCGACATCTTAAATATTTTTGCCCAGTTTTGTCTGGGGGCATCTCTCCAGTATGGGATTTTATTGAGGCTGATTAGAATGCTGATATCGGCCACCTCTGTTCTTCTCTGGGACTGCTTCACCTGCGGCCCCTGCAGGTGTGGAGCAACAGCTTTCTGCCGGACCCAGTCCTTCAACGCCATCGGCGGATTGTACTGACTCTCAGTTGTGTGTGTGACGTCCGACGGTCAAAAAAGGTACAAAAAGGATTGGTGGATCGGTACAAAAAGGATGGGTGAGTTTCATGCTCTGTCTGTGAGTCAGTCCTGCATGAGATGGAAACCGGAGGGTACCAGAGATGTAATCTGGCCCAATCCAACTTTCCTTCCTAAAGTGCTCCTCCACCAGTTCATTAATCAGTCCATCGAGCTGTGTTCCTTCCAGCCGAGAGGTCTTGAGCAGTGTTCTCTGCTCCTGTGCCCCGTATTGGCCTTGAGGTCCTATGTAGAGGCTACGGCACAGTTAAGACAGTCGGAACAATTGTTTGTCTGCTACATAAAGAAATGCTGTAGAGCAAAAATACCTTCAAAAATAATGCAATGAAATTTTTCTACATTAAAAAAATACATTAAAGTAAACAGTAATAAATGAAACAAAGTCATTTGGTCTGACGATCTGACGATGGTCTGCTGTTACTGAGCATCTTGCAGAACCAGCCACAGTTCTTCTGGAGACTTTAACTGTTGCACTTGCTATATTTTTACTATACATCATATGTTACAAACCTGCTTTACAGTTACACGTCTACTCAGAGTGCTGCTGGTCTCTAATTTCACTGTTGCATAAGGGTGCAACGCCCATAGTAGACTTTGTGATATGTCATCATTGCTTTAGGTGCAGCCCGACACACACACACACACACACACACACACACACACACCAGCACTCCAAGCAACCGCAGGAACTTGTGCCATGCTTGGTGTCGTTCACTGGAAACATAGGCAAAGCAAGCACCACCAATGCTTTACATAGGTGTCAGAGTCTTGCTCCTGCATGGGAGGAAAAGGCTGAAACTCCCCTCCGGATATCCCTCGAATCAGAGGCTTGCATCCTTGTCTGTCAGACACTACTGAAAGAATTCCAACACTTCCTATGTAGAAGGTCCTTTGACCCAATGTACTTCTCACACCAGGATTGCAATCATTCCCCAAGCACCAAGCGATGCTATCAAGCACGGTTTGTGTTTGAAGTCATTTACTTTCACTAACTTCTTGCTGTTTGTTTTGTTTGTCAGAAGAGTAGCACAGGGTCTGGGGCAGCAATCAACTGTAATCAAATACCCTGAGTAATCCCACAGTCAGCAAACACTGATTACACTACAACGGAGTGTAAAAAGTGACTGGACGAGAAATGCTGTCGAGAGGCATGTCCGATTTCACGAGGTATACAGAAGAAGAACGGAGCTCTCTCTGCGATGTGCAGTGGTCCAGAAAGTTTAATTAAAGATGAGGAAATGAATCAGACAGAATGAGAAAGAAGGATAAAGATGGTACATGCCTTCCCAGTTCAACAATACACACACCGTGATCGAGTTTCCAGCATTACCTTGGGAAAAAGTATTGACAGTAATGAAGTCTTGCATACAGCTGGATTGTTGCCATATCCAGTTCCCCTCAGGAGCTTTTACTGGTGTGCTGCCAGGTCGTATTCCTGCACCTGCAAGCTTTTAGGAAAGAGGACAAAAAGAGCGTATACGTACGTTGATAAAATAAGCAAGATAATAAGGGAGAAATGCAAAAAGTTGCAAAACATAAATGAAGAATATTTTTCATTAAAATGCAAATATTGCACATTCATCATGACAATGAGATTTCATAAATGTTAATAGTAGTCCAATCAGATTTCATTTCAGGTGGATATCAGTGACTGAATTCTTACAAAGGCACATCATTTCAACCCAATTTTGAGTCACCAATCCACCTACAATCAATCTACTGCTGTGTTTTGGGGGTGGGAAGAAACCAGACAACCCACAGGAAACCTGGAGCTGTGAAGCGACCTGCTGCACCGCCATGCCACCTACCAAAGCTTCAAATCTGCCCACAATCTCCCAAATCTTATTTATTTGTTTTTTGTTTTGTTTTTTTCATTCTGCTTTTAATGGAAAGGTTTTTCTAGTGCATCACTGCTACAGATTTTCCAGTCAAATGAACCCCTGGTGGATGGTCTACAGTTTACAAGAAATTTGTACACTTTTCTAGGTATACTGTATGCTGCTGTGATCCCACAAATGCAAACTATGTTCAGTTCCTTTCAGCCATGCTACATGTAATCCATCTTGTATTGTTGTCCTGTCTGTGTACTGACTTGCTTATTTATAGTTCTCCATATTTATTATATATTGTACCCTTGTCTCACACTGTAATGTATTTGCACCTCATCCTGTGTACCATACTATAATATTGCATGTCACATCGTGTTCCTCGAAAAAAAAAAAAAAAAAAAAAACTTGACTTGACCTGAATTTTTTACTTGCTTGGCTTCACTTCATTTGACCAGATTTGACTTAACCTCACTTCACTTGACTTGAATTTTCTTTATTTTGACTTGACTTACTGTAACTTCTCTTGACATGACTTGACTTCAGTTGATTTGATTTATACTTGATTTGATTTGACTTGACTTCAGTTTATTTGATTTATACTTTGTTTGACTTGACTTGATTTGCTTTAACTTAACATGACTTAAATTGACTTGACTCAACTTCACATCAGTTGACTTGACTAAATTTGATTTGACTTGAATTACTTTAACTTGGGACTTGATGTGATTTGACTTCAATTGACTTGATTTTACTCAATTTGATTTGATTTGATTTGACTTGACTTGACTTGATTTGACTTGACTTGCTTTTCTTGATTTGACATGCTTTTATTGACTTGACTTGCTTTTCTTGTCTAGATATGACATGACTGGATTTGATTTGACTTTACTTGATTTGACTTTACTTGACGTGACTTGATTCGACTTGCTTTTCTTGATTTGACTTGATTTGACATGCTTTTCTTGACTTGACTTGCTTTTCTTCTCTAGATATGACATGACTGGATTTGATTTGACTTGACTTGATTTGATTTACTTTATTTGACTTTACTTGATTTGACTTGATGTGACTTGATTTGACTTGCTTTTCTTTACTAGATATGACTTGACTTTATTTTATTTGACCAGATATGACTTGACTTCATTTGACTTGACTTCATTTTATTTGAGTTGACTTGCTTTACTGAACTAGATATGACTTGACTTGACTTGATTTGACTTGCTTTTCTTGTCTGGATATGACGACTTGATTTGACTTGACTTGATTTTATTTGACCAGATTTGACTTGACTTCCTTTGACTTTACTTGATTTTATTTTATTTGAGTTGACTTGACTTGCTTTTCTTGTCTAGATATGACTTGACTTGATTTGACTTGCTTTTCTTGTCTAGATTTGATGACTTGATTTGACTGGATTTGATTTGACTTGACTTGATTTGATTTACTTTATTTGACTTTACTTGATTTGACTTGACATGACTTGATTTGACTTGCTTTTCTTTACTAGATATGACTTTATTTTATTTGACCAGATATGACTTGACTTCATTTGACTTGACTTCACTTTATTTGAGTTGACTTGACTTGCTTTTCTGAACGAGATATGACTTGACTTGACTTGATTTGACTTGATTTTATTTGACCAGATTTGACTTGACTTCCTTTGACTTTAGTTGATTTTATTTTATTTGAGTTGACTTGACTTGACTTGCTTTTCTTGTCTAGATATGACTTGACTTGCTTTTCTAGATTTGATGACTTGATTTGACTTGATTTGATTTTACTTGGGGTGAATTGCATTTCTTATCTAGATATGACATGACTTGACTTGATTTGACCTGACTTCACTTCCTTGGCTTTGCTTGCTTGACTTCCCAAAGTCCAACATCTTGACATATCATATATCAAAAGGTACTGTAATATATAAAGTAACCTCAATGCAGGGTTTCTTTGTATGTTCTTTTTTTTAACAAGGCAGTAGTCTATTAAACAATGTAGGCTTGTCTAAATCTTTCACAGAGGTCCTGAGTTACAGCTATTGTTATAAATAATGAATAGCTACGAACAGGAATAATCCACTTAACTGACACACAGCGCTCACTCAGAAATGCAGGGGTGTGTTGGGCTGGGTGGTTCCTTGGCTCTGTGTGTGTGTGTGTGTGTGTGTGGATCTTGGGATCAGCTTGGTATATGATCTGAATACCTATTAATTATTCAGAGTAATTTATTATATCATTTAACTATGTATAAGTTTTTAAAAAGCCAAATTCTGTGAATAAACCAGATGTTTATACTGGTTTACCAATGTAACTAGGTAGGATTGTGTGTGTGTGTGTGTGTGTGTGTGTGTGTGTGTGTGTGTGTGTGTGTGTGTGTGTGTGTGCATGCGTGCAGCATATTGGGAGCATAAAGCATGGTGCTGTCCGGATACAAAAGTCACATGACATCCTGTCGACACACCAATAGACAGGAAGAGGGCTGCTTGCTTGGTGAAAATCTTTGCTCATCTTCCAGCATGACACCGTTCTACCTTACCACAAATAATGCTCAAAATACATCAAAGTTTTCAGAGCTGCCACATGTTCTCTGATAATCCTACTCATCCTGGTGTTTGTCCCTCATTTCAGCTAGTCATCATGACGAGTTCTTTTTGTGTTATTATTTTATTTTAAATAAGAAACCATAATTGAATCTGCAATACTTTACAATTTACTGAGCCTTTTAAAAGGAAGGTTCAAGTTTCACACTGAACTTGCTTCACCTGCTTTCTCCACCCATTTACTAAGCAACACTGCTCCACAGATTTGTGTGTACTGTAAATATAAGCTGCATGGACAATGATACTTTGTGTTGACTACAAATACTGAAGCCTCACGTCTTGCCTGAGGGTGTCTAACATTAATATTATAATCACATACCATAGATGTTTACAAGAATATCGTTTGTTGTCAGAATTGGCTTGGCAGGATGACAATATTATATAAATGTCTAAAGACTATGAATCATAATAGAGTGAAAAAGAGGCCTGTTAAACTTTCCACACTCACACACCCCTTGAAAGAAGGCCACACACACACACACACACACACACACACACACACACACACACACACACACACACACACACACACACACACACACACAAATGGCCTTGTCTCCATGGTGTCATGGCCAGCTGAAAGAAGCAGCACTGTAATGCCAGCCAGTTACGCAGGTTCTTGATGAGTCCTGATATACAAAATTCATCCTCATTCATCTTTTATGCAGACCGTTCATCTGATCTGCTTTTATACAGTGTCTTATATCCCCAGATCCATTCATTCGTAGTAAGTTCTGGAAACACAGACATTGTGCCTAGGCGGTCACACCCAGAACCAACTGCCCAACCACACTCACACTCACACACACACACACACACACACACACACACACACACACACACACACACACACACAGGTCTGTGGTTTATTTCTGCAAGCGCGCATACCTGGTCTTGTGGTAACATGAGCCCTGCTAAAGAAACCTGAGAGCAGACTTGATGATGAACTTGATTAAAAGCCATATAAAGGAATTGTATGTACATCGTTGTAAAAAACTATGTTAGTTAGGAAAAGAGGGCAAAACTATTTTTTATTACACAACATTTAAAAATATTTCATGTGTCTTAGCAATACAGTCTTCCAAATTAGGAAACATTTTACAAAACACTAAAAAGTTCACATCAGTTATTCATTCATTCATTCCTC
Organism: Ictalurus punctatus; assembly: GCF_001660625.3. Lineage (NCBI taxonomy): Eukaryota > Metazoa > Chordata > Actinopteri > Siluriformes > Ictaluridae > Ictalurus > Ictalurus punctatus. The sequence goes on along the minus strand of NC_030434.2, from coordinate 20,567,114 downwards.
ATTCATAATGCCAAGGTTGAAGGCCATCTCGATCTCAGGAACACCGAGTACAAGAAGGGAATTCACACATTCACACACCTATTCATACCTTAAAGGTAATTACATCACAAATTCACCTACTGGTGTGTTTTTGGGAGGTGGGTGGAAACTATGTGTTCAATGCAAATGTATTGAACGCCTAAGAAGAAACGTTATGCCAAAAGAAATAAAAATGAGTAATCCTGAGAGCTGCTTTCCCGAGATGGAGAAACCGGCTGATCATGAATGGGTTGAAATTAGCTGCGTTTCTCACTGACGGATAATGAGACCAGTAATGTTATAAAAGAAGTTGTTTGTTATTACTGTAACTCACCAATTGAGCTATTGAACCAATATGGATAACCTGGGATTCTGGGAGGTATATGATCTGTCTACCAATTAATTATTCAGACTCATTTATATCATTCATCTATATATATATATATATATATATATATATATATATATATATATATATATATATATATATATATATATATATATGTATATTTAAGGAAAAAAAAAATCAAACTAATTCTGTGATAAAACCGCAAACTATGTTAAATTGTTACCGGATGAGCTATGGGTTGCTCTGTGGGCAGTTGTCAGGGTAAATGTTTATGTCTGCTTATTAATGTAAGTAGGTAAGAGGTTTTGTGTGTGTGTGTGTGTGTGTGTGTGTGTGTGTGTGTGTGTGGGTGGGTGGGTTTATGTGTGTCGAAGCCCAAGAGGTCATGGCTCAAGAGATCACCAAAATCATTCTAATGTGTTTGGAGTTCACTTTATAACCACTAAATTCTATCGAAAGCTGACGCGAAAGCTGTAAAGTTTCTGACATGATGACAGGAACTAACTTGTTTCATGGATGTTCCACAACGTTAAATGTAAATTTAAACAGAAAAAAATATGACGTGATGTCCAGACTAGCAAACAACTCCATCCATCCATATTCCATCCTACGCAGGGCTGCAGGGAGCCTGGAGCCGATCCCAGGGGACTCGTGGCACGAGACAGGCAACATATCGCAGTGCAGAATCAGACACTACAGACAATTTGGAAATGCCAATGAGCCTAGTATGCACGGGGAGGATGTGCAAACTCCACACACACAGGGCGGAGGTGGCGAATCAAACCCCCAGCCCCGGTGTTATGAGGCAAACGTGCTAACCACTAAGCCACTACGCCCGTCATGTTCTTTAATAAATAAATAAATAATGTTAGGAAATTGGTGTAGTATAAGAGGAATAAAACACTGTGTTATAGGAAAAGAATCAGAGTGGTAAAAGGAAGTCCATTTTGTGCTGGGCTTCATCACACCACCCTGTTGTCGATTATTTCCCTATAACAGCGCTCCTTAAACTGTTTTATTGCCTTCCTACTTGCTGTGTTAATGTTAAAGCAAGCAGTCTTTAGTTTAGCTAAAAAAAAAATGCTGTGTTTGTTCAGACAGAATCACAAGCTTGTGCACCAGAGTTCAAAAAGAGACAAATTGATGTTTGACGGGAATTTGCTTCTGCATCCTACCAGTAAGAAGGAAGTCCCTAGAAGATTGACCCTAGTTCATGGAGCTTGTTTTCCTTTGATAAACAGTTGAGAAAGTGTGTGTTTTTCCCCCGTTCCGATCATAATCTAAGTTTGATCCCACATGGGAAAATCCTGTTTGTTGTTTGGTATGTTTTCACATCCTGCACACAAACGTATAAATCTAGAGGCTTGATGTTTTGAGATTCACTAGATGGCAGCACACAAGAGTCAAATACTTCATGGCTTCTGCACTAGAAAACACTACCACTAGGGTTAACATGTCTGTGGAAGTGCAACCGCATCTCTCTTTACCAGAGGGAAATTTATTCTAAATTATTTTCAGACTATTAATCAGATGTTAAGTGCTGGTACGACCTCTTGGATGTACAGTAAATTCTTTCTCAACACCTTCTCACACAGGTTTCAAGTCTGCAAACATTCTGCTCAATTTGCTCATTTCACAATCATTATTGGGTTATGACTGATTATCCAGACTCAGCTTGATTGTGATTGATTGTGCATCAGTGAACTCTTTCCTGCTTGATAATCACAGTGCTTGTACCTCTGTGCATTATGCAAGTTAACTAGTCTGAGCCTGGCTCTCATGACACCCGTTACAGTGTGTGCCCAGTTCTTTGTTTGCATTTTGTTTTCTGAGCAACCAGGAATGTCTAAAGTACAAGTCAGTCATACTGTATATACTGTGTAGCTCTTTAAAGGTAGTACTTGAAAATATCTTTAAAAACGTTTTGAAAAAAAAAAAAAAAAAAACATAGCTCAAATACATGAAATAACCCTTTCTTTGAGAAAGTTTCTTTGTAATAATCGAAAGAATCTACCTCGTCTTTTTAATTTTAATTTTATTTTATTACAGAACACACAAGAACCAGGACTTTGGCTAATTGCACCAAAGCAGCCTCCATAAAACCAGCTATTTCATCATTAAATACGCTACCCATAACCTTTTGCCTAACAGCAGGTAATAAGGTTCCATCTGACCGAGATTTAGATAATCAATTACACTCATTCACTTGCATGCTTCTGGAAGAATCCAGACACGGGTTTTCTTTCTTTCATTGATTAGTGTTTTTTTGTGTGAGTCAACTGTCCAGAAATAGGTCATTCTACAGATTGAAATTGTACATTTGAGTGCAAGTTTGTGTACCCTTATTACAAAAACAAGAAGACGTTTGGTTTGGATTTGCAAACCATCCTTCATTATCAAGTCAAATAGGCTTTTATTGCCATTTATCACATACAGAAGCAATATTATGAATGAACCATAGTTACAGTGAACATTGGGCAACATGACACATCAATTATGCACTATACAATAGACAATATGGTAAAATATATGATAAAGATTAAGCACTACAGGAAACCAAAAACTCTATTGCACAGTAGTAGTGGTAATGTCGATAGTTCTGCATGTGCATGTTTGCATCTCCATTTCTGAATTTACACTTGACATCTGAGTTTAATTCACATCTGAACAGCACACCTATATATGCTTGTTGAACATCCTATTCCAGATTGAATTCCCTCTTTGCTGTTATAATACCCTCCACTCTTCTGGGAAGGCTGTCCACTAAATTTTGGGGTGTGGCGGTGGGGATTTGTGTTCATTCAACAACAAGAGCATTAGTGAGGTCAGGAACTGATGTTGAGTGAGGAGGTCTGAGGTGGAGCTCATCCCAAAAGTGTTCAGTGGGGTTGAGGTCAGGGCTCTCGAGTTCTTCTACTCCAACCTTGGCAAGCCATGTCTTCATGGAGCTCACTATGCTGGAACATGTTTGGGCCTCTTAGTTCCAGTGAAGGAAAACTGTAATGCTACAGCATGCAAAGATATTCTATATAATTGTGCGCTGCTAACTTTGTGCAAAAACCAAATACAGTATGAGTGTGATGGTCAGGTGTCCACAAACCTTTGGCCATATAATGTGTAGATATTATCTGATAACTTGTTGCAACTTGTTTGCAAATCTTTTGCCTATGTAATGGCCTCCATCTTCCTTCACATCTTCTAGACACTCTCAGACCCTCCAATATTCAACCTTTAGTCCATCAGCCTGCACATTCTTCCTGATATATCTGTTACAACAGGGGGTCTCAAACATTTTGCAGCCTAGGGAATCCTTGCAGTGGAGAAAATGTTCCTGTGACTGTTCCAAAATGCTGACACTGGAGACTCCTTCCAAAAATGTTAAGAAAACAGAACACGTCACTACAATCCCTGTGTAAGTTAGAACAAAACGATAACCTCTTGAAATGAGTGCTCTACTATAAACCTGTGAGTTTAACTATTGTCAGAGCTGCTGTTAAAGAAAATGAATTAACACCATCTGACCAATCAGATTTGAGAGTTCAACAGTGCGGTGGTGTAAAAAAAAAAAAAAAAAAAAAAAAAGAAAGTATTTAGCAATTTACCGTCTCCACATATTAGCAGTTATGGTCTTTACAAGCTACTGTAAAAGATATTATCACATACGTGTCACCAGTCATCTTAGTGATCACAAAAGTGGATCCACTGGGGACTTATTTGATACTTGAACAGATTTGGATGAATGCCACATGTTTGTTTGCTCTTCTAAGATCCTCAAACCAGTGTGATGTCTCTTTACAGGAACCACAGACTGCAGATACACATGTGGACTAATCAGAAAACTGAACACGACCAAAGGGTGAGAGATCAGAAGGGCTGATTGTTCATTTTTACTCAAGACCTTGGCACTGATCCACAGTTCTGATGTCACACAATTGTGGTTATGTAAATTTAAATAGGTCAGAGAGCTTTCACTGACCTGGTTAGGAAGTTCCAGTCTTCTTTAAACTCAATTAATTCATCTCACAAGGTCACCAAGCATCATTAATATGATTGCCAGTGTCTCAAAACAAAAAAGACGTGTGTGTGAGACAACAACAATCAAAACACCGAGTTTAAGGGGGTTTAAGAGTGTAACTTTCTAACCAGGTTAATGAGAGGGTCTCTGGATGTACTAGAGATTTGCATGGAAATAGCTGTGTATGATTGTAATAAGTGTTGAGTTAGCATTAGTGTGAAGTTAAGTCAAGTGAAGACACCACACAAGACACCACAGTTGTAGCTCAAACATCCTCCACCATGATCCCATGACCTTTGTTAATCAGATGGAGATGTAGATGAGACTAGCTGTAGCATTAAAATGAAGCGGTTAAAATGAAGTCAGTCGTAAAAGCAGGACTGAGGTATTCATAGATCCAGGTGGCTCCAGAGCCTATCCCGGGAAACACTGGGCACAGGGTAGGAAACGTTAATCACAAGACATCACACACATATTCTACACCTAGGGGCAATTCAGATTATCCAAAACACCCACCACCATGCTTCTAATCGGTAGGAGGAAACCAGAGTATTCAGAGAAACCCCACATGGCCCCAGAGAGAACATGCAAAACTACACACAGGCAGAAAGCTAAGCTTGAGTCAACCCTGGACTCTGAAGATGTGAGGGACCAACATGAAAAAGCTGTTGAACAGTTTTAAATAAAGGGTATTAATGAAATGCTAAAGTAATTGAATAACTACATAGCTTTTGTGATGCATAAATACTGACAGCTCCCAGCATATTTCCTTCCATTTTCGTGTGCTTGTACGCATTTTTATATGCTATGGGCCTCTCTATTTCTTCAGGAAAAGAAATATTACTAATAAATACAGTGTATTCTCAAACGATTGTTCACACGTTATCCAATTTGATGATATGTGATATATTTCAGACAGCCATTAATTCATCTTCAGTAACCGATTTATCTTGGTCAGGGTGGTGGTGGATCTGGAGTCTAACTCCTAATGGGCGTGAGAAGGGAATACACCTTGGATTAGATGCCACACATTAACAGACTCATTAAAACCTGGAGGCACCAGAGTTCGAGTCACCAATTTCTGTACTGGCATGTTTTAGGAGGTAAGAGGAAACCAGAGAAGCAGGAACAAACCCACACAGACATAAGGAGAAAGTGTCAAACTCCACAGGAAGTAACCTGAGCTCAGGATTGAACCCTGGAGCTGTGAGACGACAATGCTACCTGCAGCAAATACCAGTCTATTTTAGTACCTTCAGGTGTCTGCTAGTAATCTGAAGATGAAAAGTAATTTCAATAATGACCCAAAGCATACATCCAAATAGCTTAGGAATGGCTTAACCAAAAGAAGATCAATGTTTTTGAATGGTCCAGCCAGAGTCCAGACCTGAATCCAACTAAAAATCTGCGGGGTGACCTGAAGTGGGTCAATGCCCTCAGAATTTGTTGGATCTAGAATGCTTTTGCAAAAAAGAGTGAGATAATATCGCCAAGTCAAGATGTGCTATGCTGATAGACGTGTAATATAGGGGTGTGCACACTTATACATCTAAGTTTTACTTTTCCTTATTTTTGCTAAAATGTTTCTGATTGGTTTTCATGTAATTTTCATACGTTATAATTTCACATTGAGGGTGGGAAAAGTTCTGACATGATTTATCTTGGTTTAATTTTTCTACATCACAAAAACCTGCCCTGTCTACACCAGGGCTGTGTAGACTTTTTTTTTTTTATATCCACTGTATATTTAAGATTATGGTGATCAGTATGGGTGCGTCTTGTCTCGTTTTGTCCTGCTATAGGTTCTGGGGAAATTGAGGTCCACCAAGATCCTTATCCTCCAGCAACACACACTCTGTTGACGATAAAAGCCTTGTGGCTGGAGTCTAATGCATTGCTACAGCAGTTCAAGAGAATTTCATTTCTCGGATATGTGTGTATTTTGTGTAATTTTGACTCATGTCTGAGTCACGTATACAGTATAAACTTGCCAAGAAAATGAGGTCTGCCTCATATCACACACTGATTTTAGTTTCTGATGGAAAACGAGTGTCACTTTCACCAAAGGGGAAAGTGGCACTCAAATGGGGCAGTGGTGGCTCAGTGGTTAAAGGCGCTGGGTTACTGATCAGAAGGTCAGGAGTTCATGCCCCAACACTGCCAAGCTGCCACTGTTGGGCCCTTGGGCAAGGCCCTTAACCCTCAATTGCTCTGTTGAATAAATGAGATAAATGTAAGTCGCTCTGGATAAGGGCGTCTGCCAAAAATGTAAAATAAATGCAAAGGAAATAAGGAATGTGGCAAAATATTAGCTAATGCTAACTAACAACAGCCTTATCGCAAATTTCTTAAATGTTAGCTAGCATGATAATAAATAAATAAAGCTCTTTCTTCAATAGGGAATGTTTGTGTGTGTTTCCTTCAGCTTTACAGAAACATATAAACACAGGATGCAGATGTTAAGTGTGTCAATTTATCCCTATTGAGCAAGTCGCTGGCGACGGTGGAGATGATATGAGGAAGAAACCTTGAGAGGAACCAGACTCAGAAGGGAAGCCGTCCTCATCTGGGTAACAACGGATAGTGTGAAAGTAAAAGAAGGTTCATTATGGTTTTAATATGAAGTCTGTTTGTTGAACTAGTCCACTGTTCACTAAAGGAGACCTGAGTGCAAAATTGCATGTGGTAATTGAAGTCCTAAGACCATCGCAGCAACCGTAGTCCCAGCAACCACAGTGAGAATGTCCATGTGGTATTGAGGTCCAAAACCATTTCCATGGTACTTCAAGTGGTACCATCCTCAGCAATCTCCAGGCTGCAGCCTCCAGTTGATGAGAGCTCCATCCAGAGGTAGGGCATCAGGATAGATCAGGCAGGTCCGGAAATCAGAAAGGATCAGGATCACTGGCATCTCCATGAAATCATGTGTGGCTCGACAGAAGGAGAGGGAGAGGGAGGTAAAGAGAGAGAGAGATTATTAGGTATGCTTACTATCCCGTAATGGATAAGACTGTGTACTTTGCGTAAAAGAAAGTCTACTCATGGTAAGCTTGCGTAAACAAATATGTTTTCAGCCAAGACATAAACACTGAGACTGTGTCTGAGTCCCGAACACTAATTGGAAGGCTGTTCCATACCTGTGGGGCTTTGTAAGAGAAAGCTCTTCCCCTTGCTGTAGCCTTCACTATTCGAGGTACCGACGAATAGCCTGCAGCTTTTGATCTAAGTAGGCGTGACGGATCATAGAAGCCCAAAATTTCCCTTAGGTACTGTGGTGCGAGACCATGCAGTGCTTTATAGGTCAATAGTAGTATTTTATAATCAGTGCAAAATTTCACTGGGAGCCAATGCAGTGTTGATAAGATAGGGGTGATGTGGTCATATCTTCTGGTTCTAGTAAGGACTCTAGCAGTTGCATTCTGGACTAACTGGAGTTTGTTTATGCTCCTACTGGAACATCCACACAGTAAGGCATTACAATAATCTAGTTCAGAGGTGATGAAAGCATGAACTATTTTTTCTGCATCATGTAGTGACATTATATTTCTTATATTAGCAATATTTCTGAGATGAAAGAAGGCTATTCTAGTAATATTATCTACACAAGCTTCAAATGAAAGACTGGAGTAAATAATCACTCCAAGGTCTTTTAGGGCTGCACATGATGAAACAGAAATTCCATCCAGAGTTACTATGTAATCAGAAAGTTTTATTCCAGCTGCATGGGGTCCTAGTACAAGTACTTCTGTCTTGTCAGAATTAAGTAAAAGGAAGTTAATAAGCATCCAGTGTCTAATGTCCTTTACACATTCCTCAACATTATTAATCTGCTGTCTGTCATCTGGCTTTGCCGAAACATACAACTGTGTATCATCAACATAACAGTGGAAGCCAATACCGTGTTTACGAATAATTTGACCTAGAGGTAGTGTATATAAAGTAAAAAGCAGTGGGCCTAAAACAGAACCTTGTGGAACACCAATTTTAACCTCGGTATGCGTGGAGAAGTCTCCATTTACATCTACGAACTGATAATGATCAGTCAAATAAGACCTGAGCCAGGAGAGGACTGTTCCCTTAATGCCAACAACGTTTTCTAGTCTGTCAAGGACAGTAGTATGATCTATAGTATCAAAAGCTGCACTAAAGTCGAGTAACACAAGCAGCGAGACACAACCCTGATCAGAGGCCAGTAGTAGGTCGTTTAATACTTTAACTAACGCTGTCTCTGTGTTATGATGAGGTCTAAATCCTGACTGATACATTTCATGAATGTTGTTCCTATGTAGGGACGAGCACAACTGCTGTGCTACAACCTTTTCTAATATCTTGGAGATAAAGGGGAGATTTGATATTGGCCTACATCTGGACAGTTAACAGGGGTCAAGGTCAAGTGGATGGACTGGCTACTCCAACTACTTGCCCCTACGGCTGTGTGAGTGTGTGGTACTCTGCGATGGACTGGCATCCCATCCAGAGTGAAATCTCCCATTTTTCACGTAGTGTTCTCTGGGTCTGGATCCACCCTGACTAAGAAAAAGTGGCTAGTGAAAACAAATAAATTAACAAACATTCTTCATCCACTTATTATACGTCTGAAACCATCAGTGAGGCCAGTGACTACAACACCAGTTTCAGGAGACTGACTGGAATATGTTTGCACCTCGCACACAGATCTGAACACTTACACAGCATCTGTCCTGAATCAACACAATGTATCTACAATGTCACAACAAAGTCACAGTTAACACAATGTATCTACAATATCACAACCTTCAAACATGTGAAAACCTTTCCTAATCAGAAGTAGTGGATGAACTCTGAGGTCCGCCTCTTGCTAAAAGCATCTATCTATCTATATATCTATCTATCTACCTATCTATCTATCTATCTATCTATCTATCTATCTATCCATCCATGTATCTATCTATCTATCTATCTATCTACCTATCTATCTATCTATCTATCTATCTATCTATCTATCTATCTATCTATCCATCCATGTATCTATCTATCTATCTATCTATCTATCCATCTATCTATCTATCTATCTATCTATCTATCTATCAAAGAATATCAAATAAAATACATTTTAAAGTACATTAATTGGGCATTATGGGAGATTAAACTAACAAACACATTTACATTTACAGCATGTACCAGACACCCTTATCCAGAATGTAGCCTTCTTTTGTACATACATGTCTTTTTCTTCTTCTTCTTCTTCCTCTTCTTCTTCTTCTTCTTCTTCTTCTTCTTCTTCTTCTTCTTCTGTGGAAGCTTGTTCCTTGAGTAACATCAGTACTTGATTTGTATATTTTACTGTAAATATGTGGCTAAAACCCAAAGTGCATACTGTACTTACTTTACTGGGTTCAAAATTTAATATTATTTTTGTAATTGCTCACAAAACTAGGAGAAGAGAGACACATTGTTTACTTGAACCAAGTGCATACTCAAGCGTTTTTTGAACTCGATTTCTACAGATGTTTGCACTTTAAATTGATTGAATTTTGAGCGTTATGGATGGGATATTTTTAGTATTTTTTGTTTTGTGTTGGCTTTAAGGCCAAAGGCTATTCTATAATGAAATATTTTGAAAGATAAAGTGTTTCAGTAACATTTTCTTGGCTCACCCTCTTTGTGTTTCTCCGTCAGGTGTATGGTTTGTGTGTGTGTGTGTGTGTGTGTGTGTGTGTGTGTGTGTGTGTTTAACCTGGATCATAATGGGACCTTATGGAGCACTACTCTAAAGGTATACACTACATAATAAAAGATACACACTAAAGGTACAAAACACACACCCTTGACCCAAGTGACAAGGAAAAGTACAGCTTATCTATCTATCTAGCTATCTGCTCTCTCCCTCTCTCTCTCTCTCTCTCTCTCTCTCACACACACACACACACACACACACACACACACACCATTTATTTAATTTCCTCTCTAGACAACATAATAAAACATAAGTACAGATGTGATTAATTAAAGATTATACTAAATACACAAATCTAGTCAGTTTATTGTCCTCAAACAAATCGTTTACACCTATACACGGCTGGATATGTGTCTGAATATGGTTCTGCACACTCGAGCTAGTCTACACACAGAGACCTATTAGGGCTCAACACGGAATATTGAATATGACGCACCTTTGAATTGGCACGCGCTCCTCGGCTAAGCCACGCCCATTTCCTATTTAAACTCACCAATGTCAGTCCCACTTCAGAAGAGTTCAGACTTCACTCACAGCGTGGGAAAAAAAAGAACGAAAAAGAAAGAGGGCAAAACTCTAAGACATCATTTATTTTGCGCGGAGAAATAAAACACAAAGGTGAGTCATTTAAATAAGTTAAATATATAATTTTCGTATGTATTATTCTAATTATTTATTTACAGTCAGTTTTATTACAATCTATATAATGCAATATAAATATATAGGATACATATAGGATGTATATGAGAATATTTTGGTCTGTTTTATTGACTGCATGTATGAACCAGTTAGTGTTGTTTTGGGTTGAGTCCAGCTGAATATTGCAAAAAAAACAACAACAAAAAAAAGAATTAGGCACTGCAAAAGTTCATTCAGATGACTGAGTGTGTGTGTGTGTGTGTGTGTGTGTGTGTGTGTGTTGGGGGGGGACACTTTAAAACAATTTTTTTTAAAGCGTCCTCTATAGACAATTTTGCTGCACATTTGATGCATAATATTTAAAATGTTATAAAGTTTGTCATACAGTTCTGGATGGAACAGCAGTCATACTCTCTCTCTCTCTCTCTCTCTCTCTCTCTCTCTCTCTCTCTCTCTCTCTCCCCCCGTGACAGGGTCCAAATACAAAGCAAAGCCTTTTCAGGCCGGATCTTTATTTTTAGGAACATCTCGGGAGTCCCTTCCAATTTTGTCCAGGTGGTGTGTCCTTCCCCAGGGGTGTGTGTGAGAGAGATATCTTCGTCCACGATGCATTCACTTCTCCCTCTCAGCCTGTATTGCATCAGCCTCCTGTGCCTCCAGCTTCACGCGCTCCCGCTGGGAAACAGGTAGGCACATTTCATTTGCGCTTTTACTTCAAACAATAGTTCCTTAGCATACATATGCTACCTTGTGCATGCAGGGGGAAAATGGGGCATCACGTAAGAGCATGGTAACATCCCTCAAAAAATAGTGAAGAATCCAAGGATGGTTAATATTTGTATTCAAGACTGAGTGCGCGCGGCTGACAAGAAATGACCTATATGCTATTTTCATAACAATATGTACATATATATATATATATATATATATATATATATATATATATATATATATATACACACACACACACTTAATTCATTATTGTTGACTGTATCTGGACAGATATCTCAGCTGGAAAGAGATAAGACACTATCTTGTGTTTGAGTTTGCTCATTTGAGTCTTTTTTTTTGTCGCGCGTGTCCAACGTGTCCAAACTTGTTGGGAAAAATCCAAGAAAGTAACAGATTTTCCATACTAGTGGCCCTGTTGTAGATTGTGTGTGTGTGTGTGTGTGTGTGTGTGTGTGTGAGAGAGAGAGAGAGAGAGAGAGAGAGAGTGCAGATAGCGGCTGAATGAACAAGGTCATAGAGAGAGGCAGACGTGCCGCCGGTAACGCGCGCGCTTCTCGCGCCAAGAGTTCCTAATTGACTTACCGCCTGTATAGAAGTGCGCTAAAAAGGATATGCATTGTGACGCAATGACACTAATTAGCGTACATGTCCAGGGTTGACCTATGTAGGAAGTCTACACTCCCAGTAATAAAGAAAAGAAAAGAAAAGAAAGAAAGGCTCTATATTAAAGTGTTCATTTTCTTGTCCCTTATCTTTTGCACTTATGTATCTTTCATCTGGATGTAGTGTACTATTAGAAAAGGTACATAATTAGTTTTTAGAATAATGCTTGGAAGGTATGCCAGCACCATTTTAGGAAAAAGATGCAGGTACAAAAGGTGTACACTTGAGAGATCCACCCCAGTGACAAGGAATGGTATAGATTAGTCGATTCTTCTGAGTGTTTGAACCTGGTGTTTGTGTTGGTAATGTAAACACAAAGACAGGAAGAGCTAGCCTACTTTAAGCATTATTATGCGGTTCTTCTTCTTCTTCTTCTTCTTCTTCTTCTCTCTCTCTCTCTCTCTCTCTCTCTCTCTCTCTCTCTCTCTCTCTCTCTCTCTGAAAGCTTATCCGTTATCAGCTGTATATTATTTAATATTACAGCTCTGCTCTGGTGAGATTTTGATAGAGGTGTATATCGTTTAGAGAGCAATTTGAGATAGACAAAGAGCCTACTGGATGTTGTTAATAACTTGAATCAAGTCGAAACATTTTTCAAGGTTGAACAATGGATGATTTGAAAATTCTCAAGTATCTCTGGGCCGTTAATCATATGATCAGTGTGGATTTTCTTTTTCTCATCTACTCTGGTGCACAGACCGGTTTTATCAGTTGGCTGCTTTGCCAAGTCCGTGTGCACGCGCGCCACATTTTTACACACAAGAGCGCGCAAGAGACTGGACGAACAAGCCAATTTTACATGAGTCATGTCTCCATATTAGTGCTCCGCAACTCATTACATAGGCTATGTAAGGTACAGAGGAGTGTAAAAATGTCTACATATTGTTATTAATAGTTGAAAAAATCGAAATAATATACATTTTTAAGTAGACTATGCATTCTAAATATTCTCGAACTTTTGCATAAATAACAGGCTCCCACCTCTTTCTCATCCTGTAGAACTTCTTATTTATAATACCCTTATAATAGAAAAAGGGTACTAAATGGTACCTTCCCTTGTTACCCTCAAGGGTACCCCTTTTGTACCTATAGTATGTATCTTTTACCTATAAGCTTTACTGTGAAACCAAATTACAGCCCGTTTAAATCATTTGTTTTTAAGTGTATCTGTTAAATCTCTCCCCAACTGCTGGGCAAATATTTGCCCATTGTTTATGACATCTATTTTAACTCTTAACAGATACGTCTTGCGCTTCCTTCTTCAGATCAGATCCTTGGCTCCTTTCCTTTTAAGCTATTCCTCTGTTGCAGGATACACCTACATTTCATTTAGAAATTGTGAAATTTGCAGTATACTTTTTCCCCCCACCCAGAAATCACGAGGGGTACAAACTTCTGCACCGATTTGAGTAAAGTAAATGGTGATGACGAAGCGCCGTTTCCAACGCAGTTCATTTTTCCAACGTGGAGATCAGTAAAAGTAATATATGTATGTATATATATATATATATATATATATATATATATATATATATATATATATATATATATATTTATATATATATATATATATATATATATATATATATATATATATATATATATATTTAACAGAAGTGGCTTATAACCAAATAAGGAAGTGACTTATGACCAAATATGGGCATTGGTGTTTTAGTTGTAAAGCTTTTGAGCGTCTGTCAGATAAATTGGCAGAGATTGTGCAGTGTCAGTGTGCCCTCTCCTGGCTGAGTGATATTTTGGACATGTGCCTGGATCCACTGGTTGCTTTTTAAAGGCAATTTTAAGCCATCATGGGCAAATTACATGCTCCTTGAATGTTTGCGGGTTGGCGTGGACTGTGAATGAGTCAGCAGCACCCTTTTCTTTCCATTCTGAGTGGGCATAATCAGTATGTTATATGTACTAAGACACATTGTACACCAGCGGCTCTTGGTCCTTGTACCAGAAACACCATGTATCGCATGTTTGAGGAATTTTAAAGATATTAGATTCAACTCATCTCATCTGCCAGGAAAACCCAAGAGTGTGCCGTGTATGTGGTCTCCAAGAAATTGGATTATTTATAACGTTTATCATTATTACTATTAAAATGAAATTAATATTGTATGCCATTCATCAAGATTCAGTAGACTCGAGCGGTTGAAGCAGACGAAATTTTTGAAACTTCAAGGTGACGAAGAGATGTAGTGTTTACTTTGAACAGGTGGACAGTGAAGCACAACAGCTTGCTGAAGCTTTAACATCTGCGTTGCCACGATGGATTTCAGGAGGAAAGCTCAGATTTAAAACTATGCTCTTCAGGGAGTTGAGTTAGCAAACATCATGTACCGGTAATGAGAGACTGAATGTTCTGTCCGTGTGGTGAAAGTGAGGTGGGCAAAGCCATTTCCTAGAATTCTCCTCAAACTGTCTTTCTTGAAAGATGTTTTTTTCTTTATTTAACACTTTCTTTATTCCACAAAACGAGAACATAATATGATTTTTTTTTTCACAGAAAATTGCACATCGTAAAAGAATTTTTAGTCATCTAAAAAATTAGATCAGCGGTTTTAGAACGCATAATTGTTTAGTACAATTGCGACGACAAAGTTGTGGTAGTTTCTAAATGATTTTGTTTTATATCCCAGAGTGTGTCCACGTCCACTGCTATGACACTTATCTAAAAGCCACCAATAGGTGGACACCTTTAGATAGCTGGATAGCTACAATTACGGTAGCTACACTCACGGGATAGCTACATACATGTTAGTGACAATTGAAAAAAAACGCAAACGGAACATGCTAATTACTTACGCTATTACTTCAACATCACTTTAAAGAATGTTTCTGATTATGCGACACCATTTTCTGCGCATGCCCAAATCACTCTGATTGATATCTAAAGCAAAACATAATCATTTCCTTTCATCATGGGTCTGGAGGATCTTTATCGTATAATCTGACATGAAGAACACGTTATCAGACAGTCAGACCAGAATTTGGCCAAGATTTGATTGCGATAATCTTATCAGTCCCTCCAGGATTTTGACACTTTGCGATCGCAGAAATGAACGCAAAATCAGGGAAACGCAGCAATATTAGGAGGAGCTGGTGAGTCACGTGCATCGAACATGAGTACAGCTAATTTACCAACAAGTATCACTGCGAAAGACAATTACAATTACATATAAATTACAAGTGCAATTTCACCAATTCAAGTAGTTTTCTGCAACAAAAAAAAAAAAGAACAAAAACTCAGCAAATCGCATCGCAAATTTTGAAAAAAGCCGCAGCAAAATCAAGCGTTTTTTGGTCGTAACAATCACACACACACACACACACACAAATAAAGAAATCCTGCATGGACTGTCTTGAAATTCTGTTGTTTCATTTCAGTCTATGTTAGTTGCTCTTAAAGATAAACTTTCTTAACATACATTTTAAATCATTTGGGATAATGAGTAAACTTGTGTGAAACCCAACATAGTAAATGTCTCTAAGGGGATGCAAATTTCTGCTCTTCACTGTATATTGCTATGGTTTGTGGTCCTACTGTGGCTGAGTTTAAATCACACACATACACAAAAAAAGAAATCCTGTGTGGACTTGTCTTGTACAGTCTGACAAGTAATACCATTTTATACATTCGGAAACAGCGTATACATATCTGTGTATTCTATTTTTTGCACATTTCTGTCGTGTCTTTTAGTCACCTGTTTTAAACAAGGGACATTATGACAGAACCTCCTTTCAAATAGTTGTAAAAATCACATCATCTGGAAATATTTGCCTTACTTGACATCCTGCGGTTTTGTTGGGAATGTAATATTTGGAAGCTGGAAGCAAGCAGCCAAATGAAAGTGAATTTCAGACGCGCAGCAGGGAAGCGTCTCGTTCACAGAAGCTATGTTTGCTGTAAAGCCGGTCTGCCGTGTCTGAAGCTCATCCGACGTGGTTCAGGATTCAGGCCACTGACCTCGTTGCCGGCTGTGATTGACACGACACTGTCTGTCGGTGGATACGCCACATATACATGGTGTATATGAGTGCTATGTGGACAGAAAATAGCCTTAAATTACTTTAGTATTTGAATAAATGTCAAACATGTCCAGAATCAATATTTATTATTTGATTTTTTTTTTTCTCCAGAGGTCAAGGGTATTGTTTATCTTGTGGCAGAACATCTTACACTGGAATGTTTTTTTTTTTCAAGGTTTGTTCAGTAGATTAGATAGCATGTATGCTTTGCTAATCTACGCGCTCAGTTCATTGCTAGCGTGTAAAACCTGAACTGAAAACAGACCATAGATTCTGTTATACCAGTCTAAACCTGGTTTGAAACCGATTACTCCAGTGTCTGGACATTTTTCCGGTAGTCAGTATCGGGCCCAGACGAGCACGCGGATGAAGTGTTCTGTAGTCAGGCAGAATTCCACTGTGGATTAGCGGTTAAGATTTACATTCCACATTCTCCGCTCTCTCCAAGAGGACATTTCCATTTAGGACAGAAGCTCAGAGATGGCAAGACCGTCTCTGCCCTTATTAATTCTTTCATTTCATTTCAGTCTATGTTAGTTACTCTTAAAGATCAACTTTCTTGACATACATTTGAAATAATTTGTGATAAGTAGTAAACTTGTATAGTAAACCCATTATAGTAAATGTCTTGTTGGTGTGAATGGAAATTGTTATCTTCATTTTGTCCTAAGGGGATGCAAATTTTTGCTCTTGATTTTTGTATATTGCTAAGGTTGGTAGCCCTACTATGGCCGAGTTTAAATAAAGAAGTCACAATGACTTTTCAGTAGGCAGATGTATGCAAGTATTGAGCACTGAGGAGTAGCTGATTGTATCACAAAAACTCCTATATCACTGACCCGGAACTAGAAGTCCTCAAAGTTCCTCAATCCTGGGTCTCAGGATTGCAACAATTCACCTTTCACCAATTTATTTCTCCCTCCATTCAAACAATAAGGATACTGTACCGGGGCAAGTGAGTGGCTTGCTATATTTAGACAGATTAACCTGGCTCTCCTAGGTCTTGGTTCTCCTTGGGGAACCAGGTAACACGTGTAGGCCTCTCAATGATGAATCTTAAGCTACAGGAAGGGAAAATTATGAAAGTGGCAAAGTTCCATGTTTCTGTTAGTTTTTCAGCCACTCTAGTGGTTGTCCAAGTCTAGTCTTGGACTAGTTATTGAATGTTTCCAGTGAGGTGAACAAGCTGAAATCTAAAAATGGTTCATGCCCAGAGACTTGCCAGGAAATGAGAGTTTCACCAAGCAGTGTAGAAGAAAAAGACACCTCTGTCAGTCCACACTTAAAAAATAGTGCTAAACTGTACCTTTCCTTGCCACTGTGATGGTACCTTCATGCTTCATGAACTTTTCTAGGTAACGATACACATCTAGTACTCTTTTTCTCAGAGTGCATATATTATAGGGAAGAAAATATAAACTTGAAAGTATATCTTTGAACCCCAGTTGATTTCATTATATCCTTGTTTGCTGGCAGGTTGTTCCTACATCTTACTAGTTGATTTTTAGGAGAACTTCCCATATGCGGTTCTTAGGTAGCATAGGAACGAGCATGTATGAAAGACATCCTTCACGTGTAACTGGAGAAGGGAATTAACTTGATGTTTGATGGTTATATCTTCAGTCAAAGACCACAAAGTACAATATTAGTAGCTTAGCTGCTGTACATAAACCCAGCTTTTGGTTTTAAACCAAAAAAAGAGGTGCATTTCCAACACAGGAACCTTTTTTTTTCAGGAACCCAGCAAGATTTCAGGAATGTAGGAACTAAACAAAGATTTCTGCACTGAAGGAACTACTGTAGGGTGGATTTTAGTTCCTTGGCCATAGTTCCAGGAATCATTTTTGTTTTTGCACTATAGTAGGTAGGGATCTGTGGTCTGGAAACCATTGGGGTAAAGTGTGCTGTAGTTCTGTATGCACAGAAGTATGTTGTGGCTATGAGTTAGATCTCAAGGAGCTCATATATTGTTAAAAAATAACCACTATCACCTCAGTAGCTCCATAAGGTACAGATCATTGCTAAAGTGGACGTAAGAGGTCCATCTTTTAAAGAAGATTCTCAGAGATTAAGGGGGTTATTGACTGGCTAGATACCCTTACTTATTCCCACTTGGGTTAGTTATTTTGATGAGTCACTGTGTCCATTAGACATCACAAGTTTTCCTGGGCAACTTGCCAGCACCAGGCTGGATGTAAGTTGAGTAGCTAATGGCGACAATGAAAAGGGGGCATGTCCAATCATGATTCGTGCCAAAGCATAAGCCTACCAATTGCTGGTCAAAAGAAGCTAACAAAAACAGGACGTCAGAGATGATATGTTACTAATTTTGCACATGAAAGATGATGTCTACTTTTCCTCTTTTGTGGAGATAGCTTTTCACAGACTCGCAAATGTTCTAGCTGGATTGGATTTCTGGTTGTACAGAAAGTGGTCATTTTCTTCACTATATGCGTGCATAAAGCAGAAATCTACCAGAACTTGAGATCACGCAACTGGTAATTGAGAATATTTTATGCAGCAGAAAAATGCTAGTTAGAGACCTGAAGCTGTGTTGAAGTAAGTTAGAAGTTATTCCAAAAAATGTGAACAGTGCTAAGGACAAATCGGTAGGCAAAGATCTTCTCAGTGAAGTTTTCTCCTCAGAGTAAAACAATTGGTATTATTATATACCATACTCTTCTTGAGGGAAACAGGATGCCAAGCAGAAATGGCTGCCAAGTTCTAATCCATGACTAGCAAGGCTCATTGATACTCTGATGTTTTTTCGGCAGAAATGTTAACGCCATTCCATATCATTAGGGGAAGAATCCCCCCCCCCTATTCTACAGTCCTTGGTGGTCTCATGGAAGACTTTTAGGGATTTAGCAAACATTGATGAGTGTTAATGGTGCTTCAGGTGAAGGGGCGAAGAAGGACGAAGCTGATGAGGGGATTAGTTTTTAAGCTTCTTGACTGAAACCCAGAGACTATTTGGATCACGCTCAAAGAGGAACTAAGCACAGCCACATGAGCTCTGTAATCATATAAAGCCTGTAAGATCTGGTGCTCAGGATGTCCATGTCTTGTGTGTAATTCTGATTAGCTGATTATTAGATTTGGAAACAAAAGCACTAAGGACATGAAACAACACTTCTGAGTTACATTTAACATCATTTCTGAAGTTGATTGATTTAGGAAACTGGACATTTTTATGTGATTATTAATTACCTTGCGTAACCACCAGACAACAGTTTGGTAATGTTTGACAAGGCAGTTGAAATGGTCAGTGTCAGGTAGCAGAGATTTAAACTGTGTGTTCTGCTGATCTCCAAGAGGATGACCTAATGTAGGAACCAGTGCAAACATTCTGTAATGGATGAGAACAGATGGTGGTATAAATTGAAATGTTTACTGTACTATCAGTCCAGGAGAGCCATAGCACTCCTAGGCACATGGACTATTTTTAGAGTTGTTTCTCTGTAGTGTACACCTGGTAGCTATTATACTGTGTAATGGTGGATATTATCAGGCAATCAATATTTACAGACTCTGATTCACTTTACATAACGCAGTGAATGATGGGTTTTTAAAAAATAAATAAATTACTTGTCGGCTCAGTTTCCTTATTGGAACACCGACAATAATTATATTTCCTTAAAGAATACTTCTTGAGCTGATCATGTCTGGCAGGAAATTCAACACTTTCCTGTTTCTCTACTCTGCAGGTTGGACTTCAAGACGATCTTACATCGACTGAGGGAAGGAAGCGCTGTCTTCCCTGACTCTGATCCATCCTCTGATGATTCCACCAATGCCCCAGCTGTACCTTTGGACAGAACGTCTTTATGGAGAGCCTTGCTCTATAAAAACCCTCCTCCACTGTCTAAGGAATCGACGAATGCTGACAAACCAACCGCCAATTCTGTTGGGCGAGGAACGGAGTCAAATCAGAGAAGCTCCAGAGGTCGGCGCAATGCCTATGTTCGGGGTCATCATCACCAACATGGCCAGCTGATGCGTGTCGGGTGTATCCTAGGTACGTGCCAGGCCCAGAAGCTCAGCCATCGCCTCTACCAGCTGGTCGGCCAGACCGGACGTGAAGACTCAGCTCCTATAAACCCAAATAACCCGCATAGTTATGGATGATCTCCAGAGAAGCTACAACCCAAACCGAAACCCCAACAAAACAGCTCTACTTGCATACGATCGCTATTTTTGCCAATAGTCTTAGATTGTCAAATTTTCTCTTTTTCCTTTCCACTTGTGCTTTGAGCTTTCATGATGCATACATTAAAAGTGCCTTTTTTGAGAAGAAAGGATCTGGTGTTACTGATATACATGACTAGTTGCTGATATACATGGCTAAAACACTTTTTTTCTGGACCTCTTTACACAAAAAAAACCAAGGTCTTTCCTTGTCTTTGGCCTCAAATTGGATGTCTTGAGTTCCTGATGTCTTGAGACATTGACATTGTAATCCCTTTAATTCCTTCTGCGTAAAAAGTGCCACGCTGGATTTTTTGGATCTCGTCTGTGATGCTAAGTGACCTCTCATCATCGACAAACAGGAGGATTTCACTTAAGGTTACATTATATTTTAGAATATATTTATCATAGTGAGTAGAAGTTGAATCCTTTTGAGTTGAAGACCACCAGCCCACCATGTCAAGAACTTCACATCTCTTGTTGCTCTCTTTAGAACCTCAGAAAAGAAATTTTGCTTGAAAAAAAGATGACTCCACCTCATCTTGATTCCATTCTCCTGCATAAATCATGGGCAATTGTTTGTGGCCACTAAGGTATTGTTTTTGCTGTAACACACAATGAAACATTGAAACAGAATATCACTGCTGTGGCTCAGCTTTTTTATTATCCTTGGTCTGATATTAGTTAACACATTCATGAATAGAGACGTGACGATAAAACCTCGAGCACCATTTAACGAGCTGGTCATAATCCCTTCGGCCCTTTCCTACTAGAACCCTGCTGGGCTTAGCGTCATAAACAAATGATGGCTTCATCCCAAGCATTTCCTAACAGGCGATTAAAACACACAGGTTTGGACAGACACCAATCAAACGCACCCTTGCTGATGTCATTCGTAACTTACAACCTGAAAAAAACGGCATCATTCTTGCAATTAATTGCTAGTTTAAATACAATATAATGCTTCTTTAAAGAAATCTTTAGAGTCCCCTGCACAGCCAGCCAGATATCTTAAAACGTAGAAAACAAGAGCATTTCTACTGTTGCACTAATTATAAGACTACAGTTTTACCAAAGTCTAAGACAAGAGTGCGCCAGATCTGCAATGACATGAATTCTCCAGAAACGCTCGTTATATATATTTTAAAGCTCCGGTTTTTTTTGCATAATGATTGTGTCTCAAGCCTTGGCCGTAGTGCTCACCCCGAAATTACTCTGTCTGTGCCTTTCTGGAATAAATAGACCAGACCTGAAAATGGACTGTTGTTTAAAGCCACGTTAAGTCCATAACCAAAGTAATCTCAAATGCGTCGTGAAATATCCTGCTGACAAATTCAATCCAACAAGATTAGAGATCAGATCATGTGTTTACATTGTGTTCATTTACTGTTCAAACTTGACAGTTTAAGTTTTAAAAAAAAAAGAAGATTTTTACCGCGAATTTTATCTTCGTCCTACGATCATTCCTAGACGCCGACGATCTACTTAAAACCTGACGATACTTGACGTTTTATTTAAATTTCTTGATTTGCATCACACTGTAATTTACTGTTTTTATTTTTTATTTTTAAATCACCAATCTGCCTGTAATATTTAAGTGTATATTTAAGTAGAAGGGCTATATGATCATTCTAACGGCTTTGTGTAATCCCGAATGTGTGTTTTAAGGCTCTCTGATCCCCACGACTGCTCACTCTGCTGTAATCGATTATCACTTACTCCTGTCTCGTTATCACTGATCATTAAAATGCTTTCAAAAACGCTGAGAACCTGGTGAATCTGTAGCTTTTTTAAAGAGCTAATCGGTGAGAGTGTTCTTTAATCCGTCCAAACCTGTTTTTTTTGATTGTTTTTATGTTTTCACTTGGTTTTGTTTGTTGTGTTTTATTTATTTAACGTAGACGACTAGCTGGAAGATTTGTAGTGACGTGGAGGTTTGGCGTAATCGCCGCGTCATGGCCTGACGTTGATCATTCCCCATGTGCGTCGGAGTTTGTGTGAAAACAGCGTGCCTATTATAGCAGCGTAGTTTGAGGACCTTTGCCCTGAATCTGCAGGACTTTGAGGGAGGTAATCAGTGATGTCTGTTAGGTTCAGGGCACGATCACACTCCAAAATCGCATGTTTCACTGTATTACGATGAGGTCAGTTGGTATTTTAACCAAAACACGAAGCACTTTATAGCAGGAATATATGTTTTCATGTCTTAACTTGAACAGTAAAATGATGTAACTAAATTATGATCTATGAAACTTGATATATGTTAAGTACATCTGTGTGTTAAGTGTGTATGAAACGTCACCTTCATGTATATGTACACTTTGTGAATATTATTATTAGTTCTATTATTTAAGTCATGTATTTATGCATTTTGTATGTGAACTCGTTATTTATCTTCGCATAGGAAATTGAGAGCATCCATGAAGAAAAGGCCTTCTTTAGTTACAGTGTTTTGTACTTTATAATGTTCTACATTTTGTGTGAAATAAAGCATTTTGATGTAGTATGATATCGTACAATGTCTCCGTTTCATTTAGTGTCCATCTTTAAAAGGAGCATTTCTTCATACTCTGTATGCTACTGTACACACACTATTAAATGTATTCAATTTATACATATTAACTAAAATATCTTAAGAAAAAGAGTGATAGTGCTTGCAGAACGAATCCTTAGAGAGTTATACTAGAATTATTGGCACCCTTGAGGAGCATACTTTTAACTATTGCAAACAATTATTAAAAAAATAAAATCTCACTCAGATGTAGAGAAACTACTTACTTCTACTTTTTCTTCTAGCAAAAACGTTCTCATGAAAAAAGTGATACGGTTTATCGAAATGTTTCTTCGGGGTTTAATGTGAGCTCTCACACGGAAGTTTTCTTTGGCTTTCATTATCATTGAGGAAAACTAAAGAGCGTTCAACACAATAAAGTGAGATACTTGTTGATCTGTACAAGTCAGGTAATGGATATAAAAAATATACATATACAGTTATGACAGTTATGGCCATAATAAAATGTCTGAAAGATCTGTGCATACAGTCAAGTCACCTAGTAACCCCTCCTCCCCTAACACAATAAGGAAGATGCTAAGGAAGGCTAAGAAGAGCTCAAAGATCGGCATTTCAGTAATACACAGTGTAGTGTTTGGGAAGTTTTAAATAAACTACCAGACACCACATTCATAACATGACACGGTTTGGAAGTGTGGCATGAAAGTAGCACACCAAGCATCAGAACTCAAACTGGAATCGTGTATTGTAGTCAAATGTGACAGTCAAACTTTATGGCCATGAACACGAATGGATCAGTAATATAAAATGTTTACAGTGGTGGCTCAACAGTTAAGGCTCAGGGGCTCAAGGTCAGGAGGTCAGAAGGTCAGGGGCTCAAGCCCCAGCACCGCCAAGCAGCCATGATACGGCGCCCCTGGAGCTCTGACCTCAGTTTCCTAACAAGCTGGGACATGTGGAAAAAGAATTTCAGTGTGCTGTAATGTACATGTGACAAATAAAGGCTTCTCACTCTTCTCTTTTACTCAGACATGTCCTTCCTTCTATGAACTCTTCCATAAAGGCCTGACTGAATACTGATGATTGATTATGGAGTATTTCTCAGATAGTTGTTCTTCACCCATATCTGCTGAGAACTTCTGAAGCTTTGTTAGAGTTGTCATTGAGTTCTTGGTCAGCTCCCTATTCAGATTGCTTCTAGCCCAGTTACTGAGTTTGGAAGGGTCCTGGCAGCCATATATGCCCAAGCCATAGCACTTCCTCCACCATGTTTGACAGACGATTTGGTATGCTTTGGATCATGAGCCATTCCTTTTTTTCTTCATACTCTTCTCGTTCCATCTTTCTGGTACAAGTTAGTCTTGGTTTCATCTGTCCCAGTATCTTGTTCCAGAACTGGGCAAGCTTATTTAGATGTTTTCTAGCAAAGTCTAATCTGGCCTTTCTATTCTTGAGCGTTATCAGTGGTTTTTATCTTGAGGTAAACCCTCTGTATTTACATTCATGAAGGTGTTTATCAAGAGTGTTCTTGACTTGGCTAGATTTTGTGAAGGGGTTTTCCTTCAACCAGGAAAGAATTCTGCGATCATTTGTTGTCTTCCATGATCTTCCAGGCCTTTTGGTGCTGCTGAGCTCGCCAGTGTATTCCCTTCTTTTTAACGATCTACCAAATTGTTGATTTGGCCACTCCTAAAGGTTCTGCTATTTCTCTGATTGGTCTATTTAGTTTTTTTTTCCCCAAACTAATGATGGCCTCCTTTACTTGCATCGACACCTCTTTGGACCACGTATTGAGAGTTCCCATGAACAGCTACAAAATGCGAATTCAGCACTTGGAATCAAGTCTAGACCTTTTATCTCCTTAATCTGTCATAAAATAGCGAGGAAACCGGTCAAACCGGCCCATGAAACTGCTTATTAGTCAGCTGTCCAATTACTTTTGAGCCTGTTAAATTGGAGGGAATCTGTACAAAATGGCTGTAATTCCAAAAATATTTTTTGTTAAACGCCTTGAATTAAAGCTGAAAGTCTACACTTTAGTCATATATTGATTGCTTCAATTATAATCCATTATGCTAGTGTATAGTGGCAAAATTACAAAGATTCTATTGCTGTCCAAATACTTATGGACCTGACTGTAGTGTACAGTATAACACAAAAAAAGCTTAAGGAGCCTGAACAATTTCTGAACCCACTGTAAATACCATTTGGTCCACAACTGTCCACCACAAACCTAAGAGTATAAAGAAGCTCAAAATGTTTCATGGAGGAGTGTACAGAATCCTCTCAAATCTATCTCCAATCTTGCTAGAAGTTGCTCAGTGGGGCTCATTCTCTTTAGAGGATATCTGAAAGCACCTATATTAGAAATGCAGCTGAAACAACACTCACGTACTGCAATCTAAAGCACTGCGTTTCACAACCAACCAAACAACATAAAATCACACTGGAGAAAACATGTTTTTGCGCCTCAGGCTGAAGTTCAGCATCAAACCTAGAAAAATGTTACCAGTGCATACGAGTCAATGTGCTGGAAAACAAACCATTGAAATCCATGTGTGTATATATCGGGAGGGATGACGTCTCAGCTGGTTCTCAGTCAGGATTAATAAGTGACTAGCAGTCACACAATCACGAGACTTTCCATTGCCACAATGGAAAAAAGACATGGGAGAGGGAGGAGGAACAGGGGGTGTACTGCCTGACTTATGGACTTGCAGAATAATATTTGACTCAGCGGTGCAAGAGGTGTGAAGGAAAGACCAATGAAAGTTCAACTTAAAAAGGCTGTGCCTGATGGCAGGGTATTCCCATGCAGAGAGGTCAAATAAACTGTGTATGTGTTAGGTACTTTAGTGTTGATAATTATCGATATACCATAAAGCTGCAGTTCTCTGAATGTTTTGACTCATGGGGAAATTATATGTGGTAAAAATAGATTTTTTCGCCAAATCCACTTACATCATTAATGAATAAAATAACCTTCAATCTGAATCAACCACTAAGACCAGGATAAAACCAAGTTTTTAATAGAGTCTCAAGACCAAAAGAAACAAAAACCAATAAGGACACCTACATAACCTTCAGCCTTCATAACACATTCATAACAACACACAATTCTTTATATATGATAACACTGGAGAGTTTATTTAAACTTTTCTAGATCTGTTTGTCTAATGCTGGTGTTAAGTCTGTTTTTTATTTTATTTTATTAATGAAGTCTCTAAGCTGGTGGTACAGCAGGTAGTGTTTCCACGTTAAAGCTCCAGGGTTAATCCCCAGTTTGATCCTGAGCTCAGATTACTGGCTGTGTAGAGTTTCTCTCTATGTTCTACTTGTGTTTCCTTCCACTTCCCAAAAACAAGCCAGCTTATTTAGGCAGCTTGGCTAAGATAAGTTGCCCATATTTATTGAATGGCTAATATACACTCACCAGTTTATTATACACCTGCACACCTACACATTCATGGTGTTATCTATTCATCATGTGGCTGCAGAACGATGCATTAAAAACAGGCAAATGCAGGTCAGGAGCT
Organism: Ictalurus punctatus; assembly: GCF_001660625.3. Lineage (NCBI taxonomy): Eukaryota > Metazoa > Chordata > Actinopteri > Siluriformes > Ictaluridae > Ictalurus > Ictalurus punctatus. The sequence goes on along the minus strand of NC_030434.2, from coordinate 20,540,708 downwards.
TCAGAAAATGTTCACATCGAACATCAGAAAAAATGTGATCTCTGTGACTTTTTTGATCTTTGATCATCTTGGACATCTTTGATCGTGGCATGGATGTTGGTACCAGATGGGCTGAGTATTTCAGATAATACTGATCTCCTGGGAATTTCACACATAACAGTCTCTAGAGTTTACACAGAATGGTGTTAAAACCAAAAAAGCATCCTGAGTGTGGAGGGTCTGCAGGCTGAAACACCTTGTTAATGAGAGCGCTCAGAGAAGAATGACCAGACTAGTCTGAGTTGACAGGAAGTTAATAATAACTCAAATAAGCACTATTTACAACTGTGGTGAGCAGAAAAGCATCTGAGAAACCACAACACATCAAACCTTGAGGTCGATGAGCTACAACAGCAGAAGACCACATGAGGTTCCTCTCCTGTCAGCCAAGAACAAGAATCTGAGTGCACAGACTCACCCAAACTGGACAGTCGACAACTGGAAAAAAAAAAAAAAAAAACAGGTCCTGTTTTGGTGAGCTCTTGCCAATGAAAGCAGTGGTGGCTTGGTGGTTAAGGCTCTGGGTTACTGCTCAGAAGGTTGAACCCCAAGCACTGCCAAGCTACCACTGTTGGACCTTTGAACAAGGCCCTTAACTCTCTCTGCTCCAGGGGAGCTGTATCAAGGCTGACCCTGCACTCTGACCCCAACATGCTGGGGTGAAGAAAATCATTTCACTGTGCTTTATTGTATATGTGACCAATAAAGACTCATTATCTGCATGATTGTTTTCATATTGCGCTGCTACTACATGATTGGCTGATTAGATAACTCTATGAATGTGAGGATGTACAGGTGTTCCTAATAAAATGGCCAATGAAGGTATATGGTGGGACACTGTCCTGCCTGCCCCTTTGGACAAGCTGACACTTGTGACCCAAATCAAACATATTTTTCAGGCACACTATCAGAGTTCTGGGGAAAATGAAGTAACCCATGCTTACTATAGAATGCGGTAGAATGCTTTTGGGTGCTTTTGAGTTTAGTGGGCCAGGGATTCTTGTAAAGATTTATAGCAGGGGTGGGCAATCTTATCTGGAAAGGGCCGGTGTGGGTGCAGGTTTTCATTCCAACCAAGCAGAAGCCACACCTGAGTCTATTCAAAGCCAAGATCAACTGAACAGGTGGAATCAGGTGTGGCTCCTGCTTGGTTGGAATGAAAAACTGCACCCACACCGGCCCTTTCCGGATAGGATTGCCCACCCCTGATTTATAGGATCATGAATTCACCCCTGGTTACGTGTGCCAGCAGGTTAAGACTTGGGAAGATGTTTTGAGATATGTTTGTGCAAAGCTCTTCCAGTCTCCATGTGGACTTCCTTTGCTTTCTCCAGTGTTCTCCCAAAAAAGAAAACAACCTGCCAGTGGGTGGATTGGTAACTCTAAATTTCCCCTCGATGTGAATGGGTGTATGAATTTTTGTGTACATGATGCCCTGTGATGAACTGACATCCCATCCAGGATATATAACCCTGACCAGGATAACGTGCTTACTGAATCATAAGCTTACTGAAAAAAAAAGATTTATGCAATGCTTATGAAACATCATGAGTGCCCTTCAAATAAAGTGTTCCGACCGACGTCCTTCAAATGCAACGTGTACAGTATTGCTGTTCAAACACAACGTAAGCGACAGCATTCGTGTCCATGTAACATTTGTAAACAGATCCGGCCAAATTCCTGAGTCATCTGACACTGTCTCTCTGATCAGCTGATGAGTAGCAACGTCAAGCCATGATTGCAACATTCAGCAAAGCCTCGCTTTCAACAAAACTTAAAATCTATGTAACAAAAAAAATCCCTGGTTATTTTCATTCGCTATGTAAGAAAAAACAATCCAGTGTGTCATATGTATAACCACTACACTTTCATGTCACGCCTCATTTCTTAAATGGATCATCATATTCAATGTCTGGGTGCCTCATGCCTTTAGTCATGATCTCAGTGAGTAAGCATGATGAGTGTACCAGATGGATAATGTTCTGTGACTTTCTGTTTTTTCAAGAGCACCTTGCAAAAATAGACTCCCATATCAAACAGGTAAGAGCAGAACGAGGAGAATACTGCTTTTGTTTGCTTGCCACGAGGCAGATCTGGTTTTCATTGTGTTTCAGTTAGGAGAAAGCAACCGGAAGATGTAGTAGGAGTTCTCACACACCCAGAATAGACATACATACAAAGAGGATTCAGTTTGAGGCTTGAGATAAAGTGATAAGGATGATTTTTTATCAAAGGAACGAGGAAACAGCTATATGTAATGGGGCGGTGGGAGAAAGGTCATTACAAAAATACAAAATTACAAAGATACAATGTGGGCCTTTCAAAACAGCAACATAATCAGCTCCTTGAAAAGTCTTCTCTATCTTCGTCATGATTACATACTTAACATATAAGCCACAATCAGATTTTCAGCTTAAATCCACTACAAGAAAGGTTGTTGTTAAAGATTGTATATTTGCAGTTCATCAAATACAGATATTATACCACAACACTGCTGAATTCTTGATTCGTGTAGCTGCAAATCATAGCTTTATACAGATTCAATGCATTCGTTCTAATACATTATTGTTTCTATAGCAACAATTCATTTACGAGGGACTCGTAACAGAGAGAAAACGAGATACTTTATAGCTGCTACAAAGTAAGTGATTACAGGAACTTGTCTTGCAGACATTCCACACAAATAAATGTAACTATAAAGGAAGAAAATGTATGTCAGAATTTTTAATTAATAAATAAAATGAATTGCTGGCAAACTTCGTGTGATATAAAAGGAATAAACGGCTTCAGGATGTGCTGTTACAGGAAAATATTCATCTATCATTACAAGAAGCTGAAATTACAGTTGTAGATGGCTGTTTTAAAGCTATTTATAAATGAGCAAACGCAAAAAAAAAGACACGCAAGCCACGTCTTTACTGGCATTATTACAGTGGATATAAAAAGTCTACACACCCCAGTTAAAATGGCAGGTAAAAAAAATGAAACCAAGATAAAATCATGTCAGAACTTGTACAGAATTTCTCTACCTTTATTGTGAAATTTTAAGCTATTAAAGTGAAAAACAATAAGAATCATTTTAGTGGGGGAGGGGGGAGGGGGAGGGTGAAATATGTACAATAATATTAACAGTAGAAGTGTACACACCCCTAAACTAATACTTAGTTGAAGTACCTTTAGATTTTATCAGAGCATTCAATCTATTTGGGTATGAGTCAGTCAGTTTGGCACAACTTCACTTAGCAATATTTACAATTAGCAGTAGTTGGATTTAGGCCTGTACTCCTTTGTTGATGCTGATGTCATGCTGAAAGGTGAAATTCCTCTTCATCTTAAGTGTTTTAGCCATAGCCTTAAGCTTTTGTACTAAAATTGACTGGTATTTGGAACTATTCATTAATCCCTCCACCCTGATTAAAGCCCCAGGTCCAGCTGAAGAAAAGCAGCCCCAAAGTATGATGCTGCCACCACCATGTTTTCCTGTGGGGATGGTGTTCTTCTGGTCATGTGATGGGGTTTTTTTTTAATGCCAAACATATCTTTTGGCATTATGGCCAAAAATTCAACTTTTGAAGACCATAACACATTATTCCACATTGTTGAAGGCGAATGGATGTATTTTTATTTTTATTTTTGGTTTAAAAAGGCTTCCGTGTTGTCACTCTACTCCATAGCCCAGAGATATGAAGAATTCGGGAAATTGTTGTCATATGTAGGGAGCAAGCAGTACTTGCCACAAATTGCTGCAGTTCGTTCAGTGTTGCTGTTGCTCTTGGCGGCCCCCCTGACCAGTTTTCTCCTGATGTTCTCATCAATTTTAAAGGGACATCATGTTCATTTATAGTGTCACTGTCCTGCCATATTTTCCCCACTTGTTGATTATTGTCTTACCGGTTTATCCATGGTGTATCCAATGCCTTGTAACCCTCTCCTGATTGATATTTTTCAACAATGAGATCCCATATCTGCTTTGTAAGCTCTTTGCGGCCCATGATTTTTTCAGTTGGCTGTACCAAGAAGATGTCAGGAAAATCCAATAGGAACAGCTGTACTTTATTTGGGGATAATGAGTCACTTTAATTGATGGCAGGTGTATACTAATTATTATTCAACATGAGATTGAATGTGATTGGTTAAATCTGAACACATTCCCAATTATAAAAGAGTGTGCACACTTATGCAACCAGGTTATTGTACATTTTTTATTTTTCATTTGTACCCCCTAAAACGATTCTTATTGTTTTTCAGTTTAATTAATAGGATAAAATTTCACAGTGGAGGTAGAAAATGTTCTGACATGATTTATCTTGGTTTCATTTTTTTTTTTTTTTTTTTTTACATAAAAAAACCCTGCCATTTTAACAGGGGTGTGTAGACTTTTTATATCCACTCTAGGATGTCTTTTATAGAAGTCTTTAAGTAAGTTTTTAATGTTATTTCACGAGTGTAGAAACTTTCATCATATGCAAGACATCAAACACATTATTAACCATAAAAGATCTATATTTAGGGGACAAATCAAGGCAGAGCAGGACTCATTTTAAAGGCAGGCAGTCCAAATTCCTGTTTTTAACCACACTCAGAAACAAATGTGGGTGCAAATACACAATGTAATCAGACGGGGAAAAAAAAGAACAGTTTAACATAATCAGTATTCATTTTTAAAAGCTCAGATTATGTGTCTGAATTCAAACACGCCAAGGCGACAATGCTGGATTTTCAATAGGATCCCAACCCTTAATTTCACAAAGGTTCTTTTAAATGTTTCAGCTTTTCATACAAATTCCCTCTGTCTTATAACCCTCCCCAGATTGACGAGCAGCAACTCTCTGAGGTCACGGCTGATGTTCTTTGGCAAACTGACAAAAGTTCTGCTTTCATAGAGGTGGTCACACTTCTTCATGATTAACGAATCGTGTGCATCTCATTACTAACACCTAGCTGTTAATTACTCTCAATGATTGTGGAAGCAATATTTACAGTACGCAGATTGCTACAAATTTATTGGTATCATTATTCTCATATAACTATCTATCTAGCAGTTTTCTTGTTTATATAAGTAAATCTTTACTAAACTCGAGTTAAACTGGACAAACTGGAGGCCTAAGTCCGGGTTGAAAGATTTCATGAATGTTATTACTATGCCAGTGTAAGCCTAACTACTGAGCTACAGTACACCCTTTCCTGGTATCTTGGTGATAAAAGCAAAGTTTGATATTGGTCTGTAGTTAGATAGCTGACAAGGGTCGAGGTGAGGTTTTCTCAATCAAGGTTTTGATAACAGCTGGTTTTAAGGATTAAGGACTTAGCTAGTGTCATGGGAGGAGTTTATTATTTTTAATAGATGTACAGGGATTTAGTATCAAGTTGATTTTGAAGAGGAAATTAGCTAAATTAGTTCAGCATGTTGGATGTTGGGAAAATATTCTAATTGCTCTACCGATATGATTATATTGTATTCTACATAGTAAGTTATCAAATTGCCTTACTTTAAATTCATACTATGATTTTTTTTTGCCTAATATTTGAACATTGTTTTTCCATTAACAAATTCATAAAGTCATCTGACTACATACTGTTGTTTTTTTTGTGCCTCTATGGTAGTCTCGTTCCAAGTTAAAATTGCTATTGAATTAAATAAGAATATATTACTATTTCTGCTGTCTTCTATTGGGTTCCAGAGATATGCTGGTCTAGCAGCATAATTCCGTCATTGAAAAAATTCATAATTACATTGCGACACCATACTGTTGTTTTTTTTCTGCTTCTGTGATGGTCCTATTCTTAGTTTATTGCCTTTGAGGAGCTCTGTGGAAACTTTTCCAGGTTGAGGCTACCAGAGGTTGCTGTTTTTCAGCAGGCTCAGCAGGCTGTGTGAGGCAAGCTCTGTTATCTTCCAGTTAAATAGACAACAAGCTGACTAGAAAGAGGGCACGTGGACAATTTCACCTGAGCTTGCTGTTTTTGAGGATTGCTGCTCAGCATGCTGAGTGTGAGGCAAACTCTGGCATTATCCAGATAAATAAGCAACAACTGTCTATTATATACCATGCAGCGGAGTCTTACTCTGCAGGCTGAGAGTGAGGCTGCTCAGCCGATGCCTCCAGCAAGCAAAGCCCTACACAGAGGACAAGGCCGTCAGACCGACACTCTCAGCCGGCTGACAGCTGCTCATCATTCAGACAGCAAGGCGTTACATTAATCCCACCTTGAACTGACAAAAGCATTAACTCCATGTTTTTTTGCAGCTTGTAGTGACATTATATTTCTTTTCTTGGCAACATTTCTGAAATGAACAAAAACTATTCTAGTAAAAGTATCTACACAAGCTTCAAATGAGAGACTGGTATCAATAATCACATCACACCAATGTGTTTTACTGGTGCAAATGATGTAACTGAAATGCCATCTAGAGTTACTGTGTAATCAGAAAGCTTGTTTGTAGCGTCCTGTGGTACTATAGAAGTACTTCTATCTTGTCAGAGGACATTATTAAGTGTCTAATGTCCTTCACACATTCCTCAGCTTTGTTGAGCTGGTGTCTGTCATCTGGCTTTACAGGAACATATAGTTATGTGTCATTGGCCTAGTATTGGAAGCTAATACCAAGTTTATGAATAATTGTACCTAGAGGTAGTATATGTATAGAAAAAAAGCAATGGGCCTAAAACAGATCATGGTGGAACACCAGATATTTTTTTTGGTATGCATGGAGACGTTTTATGATCGTCTTATGATGTATTATGATCTGTGGTGTCAAAAGCTACACTAAGATCAAGCGACACAAGCAAGAAGACATAACCCTGATTGGAGGCTGCCTGGCCATCTGAAAAAGCAAACGTTTTTATTCACTAAGCAGCATGGCCCAGCTCAGCAGGATGAGGTTGAAGCCACGATTTCAACAACCCCAGTTAGCTAACAGCTCACCACTTTCAAGGAGCATTCTGCAAATTCAGTTCTCTTTCCAATGAATAGACAACTGCTTATTTTCTGCCAAGACTCAGAAAGTCTGAACTGCCAGAACTCAAGATGACTACAACCAAACACCTGACTGAGAAAGACAAAGAGGGTGAACCAAGAAAATGTTACTGAAACACTTTATCTTTTAAAATATTTCATAATAGAATAGCCTTTGCCCTTAATGCCAACACACACACACACACACACACACACACACACACACACACACACACACACACACACACACACACACACACACACACACACACACACAGACAGACACAAATGTCCCATCCATAACGCTCAAAATTCAATCAATTTAAAGTGCAAACATCTGTAGAAATCGAGTTCAAAAAATGCTTGAGTATGCACTTGGTTCAAGTATACAATGTTTCTTTTTTTCCCCAGTTTTGTGAGCAATTACAAAATAATATTAAATTGAACCCAGTAAAGTAAGTAAAGTATACACTTACGGTTTTAAGAAGTAAAGTATACACTTTGGGTTTTAGAAGTAAAGCACACACTTAGGGTTTTAATAAGTAAAGTATACACTTTGGGTTTTAAAGCATACACTTAGGGTTTTAGTAAGTAAAGTATACACTTTGGGTTTTAGTAAGTAAAGTATACACTTTGGGTTTTAATAAGTAAAGTATACACTTTGGGTTTTAGTAAGTAAAGTATACACTTTGGGTTTTAATAAGTAAAGTATACACTCAGGGTTTTAGTAAGTAAAGTATACACTTAGGGTTTTAGTAAGTAAAGTATACACTTTGGGTTTTAATAAGTAAAGTATACACTTAGGGTTTTAGTAAGTAAAGTATACACTTAGGGTTTTAGTAAGTAAAGTATACACTTAGGGTTTTAAAGCATACACTTAGGGTTTTAGTAAGTAAAGTATACACTTTGGGTTTTAGTAAGTAAAGTATACACTTTGGGTTTTAGTAAGTAAAGTATACACTTTGGGTTTTAGAAAGTAAAGTATATACTTTGGGTTTTAAAATTCTTATAATTAGTTTTTCTTTTGTGTAAAAAAAAAATCACACATTTGTTTTTGTAATATTTACTGAACCATTGAATCACTTTTTTTCAGTGTACACATTGACATTTACTCAATGAATGGAGCAGTCAAAGACGCCCTGGCAAAACTGGCTTGTTTAGTCTTGTTTCTTTACAACGCCCTTCACGTACTTCTTTGCCCTTCAGGTACGTCCTCTATCTCTGGAGTATTGTGCACTATGTTAGCAAATTAACACAAAAGTTCAAGTAAATAGTTTTATTATTTTGGGGGTTTTTTAATGGTAAGAAATTGCAGTTACAAACATAAAAGAAAGAAGTGCAATCTGTTACTTTTAATTAATTATTTTAAAAACTAGACTTAAAGACATTGGTTGCACAATTCAGAGTCTGTAGCGATCATTTCAGCCATATCAGCCAAATATTTCATCTTCACATGACTGGCATTGCGGATCGTGTCATGTCATAACACAGGCACATAACACATCATAAAGGTCCACGGTTCCAGTCCTTGTGGATGAAAATACAGCACAGTTGGGTGAATTCGTTCTTCTAACAGGTCTAATTGACTTGGTAATTAACTGGTGGATTGAATCAGGTCAGTCTTTAGGCTGCCAAAACATCAAACTGTGCTGGACATAGACATATGGGTTAAAGATAAATAATGCAAGACTCCTGGGTAACGCAACAGAAAAGCGTTTGCTTTCTTGTCGAGGGATCATGAGTTCGGATCCCGACATTGTCCTGTCACAGTCATCGGTGGCCAGGTATCAAAGAGAGCAAAATTAATGAGAGGAGGGATGATGTACACATTGTCCCCTGTCAGTCCTAGCGATGCTAGCCAACTGTGGGCGTCTATGAGCTCATGTATGTGGAAGAGGGTGGATAGCGCTTTCCTTTGAGCGTGTAGTGCTACATTGTGATGCAGCATGACCAGCAGTTTGACAAGATGCAAACTGAAGACTGGATTCAGGAGGCATATATTATCCGTCATCCTCTTCAGTTGGTAGCTGTTGTATAATAGGAGAGAGCTAGGTGCTGGGTGGGAATTAATGAGAACAAATTGTGGAGAGGGATGAGTGGGTGTGTAAATGTGTGTTTGTGTGGGATTGTGCTCCATGATGGGTTGGTACCCTGTCCAGGGTGTCCCCCGCCTTGTGTCCCAAGTTCCCTGTGATAGGCTCTAGTCTCCCCACGACCCTGTGTAGGATAAGTGGTAAGGAAAATGGATGGATGGATGGATGGAAATTGGGGGGAAACAGTGATAATGCATTTTTAAAATAAAGTATAAGAACGGGTACAGGTCAAACAGTAGATTTGGAAGACACAGAGGATTTAAATAGTGAAAAAATGAACAGGATGACACAATCACGGAAACAAACCAATTATGTCGAAGAAGTAGACACCAAAAACAAAGCAGGAACTAAACAGACACACATGGAATTCAGTGCCGTGGGAAACGAAACCCAAAACGCTAAACAATAATCCTTCAGGACTGGAATTCAGGACCCTTGACTAAAAGTTCAAGTTTTGCATATTATTAACAGAGTTCACCAGCTGCCAATCAACTTACGCTGCGAGTGATATTCAGTGAAGGAGTTTTCTGTTCTTTTCTCAGTGTCGACATTCCTTTAACCACTGAGGTAACAAGGTCACTATTTTGTGGTCGAGCATACACAATAATGGCTTTATCAAAGCAACAAAGCAAGATAACCAATCTACATGGGTGATTACATGATTGGGGTGGCATTTCTTTCTCACTGATATTACATTTACAGATATGTATATAAAATAAAGGTAAAAGACATTTTATAAAATAGTACCATACGTGTCCTACACCACAACCTTTGTGCCTATTTCAATTTAATACCTTTAAAAAACCTGAACAGAAGATTTTTTTAAAGCATTTTTTCCTGTCTCAGCCCAATATAACTATACTTTACACTGAAATATTTGATGCATATGCATTCATCTTTAAATCCATTAAACATTGCATGCTTCAATCCATTCTTTTCCATGAGTCGTCCATTATAGGTTATGAATATTGTACATTTGAGATTACATTCACTCAATCTGAACCTGAACTCATTTACCCCTGTGAAATATTTACAATATTACACAAGTCACATTTTCAACGAGATATCGCAACATCAAAATTTCTTGGGAAGTTATAGGAAGTAGAAAATTAATGCTGCAGTGCGGAACTTTTGCCTCTATATCGCCATCTCTGTTTGAAACATTGAACAGCAAGCTACTTGCAGAGTTTTTTTTTTTTTTTTTTTTTTTTTTTTTTAACGTGTGTTGGGCTCCGGCGCTGCTTGTCTGCGCGGATGAATCTGATTGTTTGAGATATTCGTATGTGTTGTATATTAGCTCCAATACTTCACAAGGGAGGTGGCGGCGGATACAGTTTTCTTGGAGTAGAGATGATATGCTCTCTCTCTCATAGCTATCAGAAAATAAGTGCAATTTACCACACTGATCATACAAAAAAAAAAACATAGGAAAGTCGAAAACTGGCTGAAACAAGCTAGCTAGTTACCTATTGAGCTAACTACCTATGTTAACTAGCTACCTATTGAACTAACTACCTTTGTTAGATGGCTACCTATTGAGCCACTGTAATACCTTAACTGTTCAACAGAAAAAAGCCATCTCTGAGTCAGTCTTCAGTTCCTTCAGATCTCTGAGTTGCCGCTACCTCTCAAAAGCCATGCTGATGTTTATTCTCGTTTCAACACGGGCTCTGTCGCTTTCCCTGTTTGACTGCAGTATCTTGGTTTTGACAACATCTGATTCCCCAGATGTCAATGATCATTGCGTTTAGAACGATCCAGATTAAAATCAGACATCTAGGTGACAATTGTAAATTCTAAACCACTCTTGTAAGGACAAACTACAAACACTCCACCATCCTCAGCCCCTCACACGCGATATAGAAGCCGGATGTTCTTCTATAAGTTTACGGACGTGATGTAACCACGCAAAGACGTACGTTTCATGCAAAATCTGACCTGACAGCTCGAATTATATATCATTATTATAAGCTTACCGCTGAGAATCAGGGTAAGGTAAGTTTTACGTATTGTCATTTTTTTACCAAAAAAACTGCAGCTTTAAGTTCTCTCATTTGCTTATTATTTTTTCCAATGATATTGTGATATTGACTAATGATAGTCACTTTGAAAGTGTTGTCCAGATTAAAGATTGAGAGTAAATGATTAATTTAACAATATGTTCTGATGTTGTTTGTATTCTTGTTTATTAAAAATTCTTGATTATTATTGTTGTTTGGAGTCCTCATCACCTGAAAATCACTCGCTGCTGCTGAGGTTGGCTCTACATGGACATCCTAAATATCACCATGAGATTACTGTGGATGGTACCACTTGATCATAAGTCTTTATTGATCACATGTCAGGAAGCTGGGGTCAGATTATTATCAGCCATGATACAGTGCCCCTGGAGCAGAGAGGGTTAAGGACCTTGCTCAAGGGTCCAGCTTGGCAGTGCTGAGGCTTGAACCTCCGACCTTCTGATCAGTAACCCAGACCCATAAAGATGGCTGTAGATGTTCTTTCTTCGATCGCTTTAGGATTACAATTGCTAAAAACTATTTGCATTCAAGTCTCCATCATTGAACAACTTGATTTTTTTTAAAAATTGATAACACAATAGCCTTTAAATTGAAACTATAATGAATTCAGAAATGGCTCTGATACTCATCTTCATAAGTTGCTCATAAGTTCCTGTTTAAACAGTTGCACTTTTTGACTTTATAGTGTACACTTATAGAAGGGAAATGGTTTATAATTACACTATCCGGTGTCACCCAGATAAAGATTGGTTGCCTTTTGGATATGGTTCCTTTCAAGGTTTCTTCCTCATGTCATCTCAGGGCGTGTTTCCTTTCCACGTCGTCTCTGGCTCGCTCATTAGGGATAAATTTATACATTTATATCCGGAATATGTATATTTCTGTAAAGCTGCTTTGTGACAGTGTCCATTGTTAAACGTGCTCTGCAAATAAAATGGAATTATGGACGAATGCTAGTTAACCACATTTTGCAAAATCTGCACTAAAAAAAGCACTCAACAACAACAACAAAAAAAACAAGATATTGTTGCCTGAGGTGGGTTTGCACATTTTTTACATTTTGAATTATATGTTTTCTTAGATTCAGTGCTGAAAATGATATAAAATAAACGATTATTTTTAAAGACTTATAAACGCTAAATGACATCTCCATCATAAAATCACCCACAAATCACATGTCTTCTCTTCAGTTATTTATATCTCATTGTAAAACACCTCTAAAAGCAGACATGTGCAGAGCATATCTTCCTCCTGCCCTCATCCACACATATTTCCACCATGATCCTGCACACGACTTTTAGTTGACAATATATCCTAATCAGTGTGGATCAAAGAGATTCAGTTACACATTCCTGGGAGACAGGAAGTGACTGGTGGGAACTGAACACGAGACGTCTCACTGAACAATTCACGACTCTGTATGCACGTGGGTCAGTGTGAATGGTGTCGTAGTTTTATTTTTCGCTTCAGGTGTTCAAGAGGTTGAGGTTACACAAAGAGGCTTTCTTTTTTTTTTTCTTCTGTTCTTTTTTTTTTTTTTAATGTATTTCAGCTTCAGGACCTGCTGTACTCTGTCTGATGTGGTGACATGATCTTATGAGATTATAAAATAATAGTTTTTCTAAAAGCTAAATTAGGAACACGTTCAGAATAACTGCAGGGCGAAGCTGTAATGGGCGACGGGAATGATAACATTTTACATTTAAAATCAGTGTTCAAAGAGCTACATAAAACCTGATATAAACCTGCATAAACATTTACGTACGTCTACGTTTATAAATCATTATTCCAACAGGTGCCATCTCTCATGACGTCAGCTTTTGTCAGTTTAGTGATTTTTATTGACTTTTATTAAGGTTGTGTTATGAAATGTTCCACGCTTACATTAAATCTAATACTTTATCATTTGTATAGAAACTGCTCATTCACACGGACTTGTATGGCGGACGCCTCGCATAATCGAAGTCTAATAAGAACCTGATTGAAAAATGTGGTTATTTAACTAGGGAAACTATATCACTGTTGATAAGGTGTGTCTCCAGGAGAGATCCCAGATGAAGCACACCTGATCCACAAATTCTGCTGTATATATTTATAAAAAATAAATGTGAGAGCTCTCTGTTATGTCTGTTTGTACTATATTTTATTGAAAAAAAAAAAAAAAAAAAAAGAAAAAATGAGAAAGAAGAGCAAGGTTATAAGGGTGTGGGGGGAAAAGGGCAGCACAGATTGTCTGTTCTGCCAAGAGAACCAGAGATATAGTGAAAAGAATCATATCTATAGAAGATTTTGAGCATTTTTTGAGTACCAGTTTGCCTTATTGTGATTTTTTTTTTGTTAGTTTGTTGTATTATGGTTTAATCTATGTCTTCCCCCAAAAGTAACTTTCTTTCTCTGTTACCCTTTAAAGTACCCTTTGTAGTACCTCAGGGTACCCCTGGTGGTACACATACCCCCATTTGAGAAACATTGCTTTAGATGAAGAGGAAACAAATGGACATGATGAGACACACGTCTTTAACACCATATTAATATCACAGTCATGTGAGAGCTCTGTTGAAGCTGCTGACTCAGCAGAACACACTTTTGAAAGACACACACTAGACCGACTTATAATGACAAATTGAGCACTGGGGCTGTATACGTGCAGCTTCACATGGATACACCTTCCCACAATCACCTCCCAGTTGAGCAAATGGAAAAAAATGACAGTGTGGGATGTATTAATACACGATTCCCCTTTCCGAGGACAAAAACCGTGGTTGTGTGAGACAGGCAAAGGGAATGGATGGAAGTTTCCATTGTACATGCACAATAAAAAGTGACTAAATCCCTGTACATGGATAAAAACAAATAGTCAGCAAGTAAAATTCACTATTTTGTAATTACCTATTTAAAAAAAAAAAAAACATTTCTCATCATAAATCAGCCATTGTTTTATTTTTGTTTTGTGTATTTCTTTCTTTGTACAATGTAAAAACAAAGGATGGAACGACATTGAATAAACAAGTTTAAAGTAAATATGAATTTAGAATGGTACAAGTTCTCCCGTGCTTCAGGGGTTTCCTCCGGGTACTCCGGTTTCCTCCCCCAGTCCAAAGATATGCGTTGTATTCTGATTGGCATTTCCAAATGGTTTGTAGTGTGTGTGAATGTGTGTGCGATCGTGCCCTGTGTTGGGTTAGCACCCAGTCCAGGGTCTCCACCGCCTTGTGCCCGAGTTCCCTGGGATAGACCTCAGGCTCCCTGTGACCCTGTGTAGGATAATTGGTATGGAAAATGGATTGATAATGTGATTTTACCAAAAACATACACGAGGAGCGCAAAATGCAGTAAACTCAAAATTTCCTGAGAATAACAGAACACAAAACAGAAGGAAAAAAAAAATCATAAAATGGTGAGTACAATGAAAACAGGAAAAGGGGATAAACGTTAACGAAAGTGTTGTAAGTATTAACAAGGATAAGAACAGTACAATAACTGCGTTGTGTTCCTGAAAACAAACAACAGCTGCCAAGAAAGTATAAGAAAGTGTTAAACGGGCCGGAATCAGGCTGCTAAAGTACAGAGAAGAATTAATGAGTGTTTTTAGTTTTTAGCCTCCTGTGTTGGCAATGTTATTCCTATAGATGAACATTATTGTTTGCGCTGAGTATCTTTTAGTGTCTGTAATAATCATCATCATCATCATCATCATCATCATCGTGCACAGTGGCTTAGTGGTTATCACGTTCGCCTCACACCTCCAGGGTTGGGGGTTCGATTCCTGCCACTGCCCTGTGTGCGCGGAGTTTGCTTGTTCTCCCTGGGGTTTCCTCCGGGTGCTCTGGTTTCCTCCCCCAGTCCAAAGACATGCATGGTAGGCTGACTGGCATGTCTGTAGTGTATGAATGGGTGTGTGAATGTGATTGTGCCCTGTGATGGACTGGCACCTTGTCCAGGGTGTACCCTGCCTTATGCCCCATGCTCCCTGGGATAGGCTCCAGGTTCTCCATGACCCAGTAGGATAAGCGGTATAGAAGATGGATGAATGGATAATAATAATAAAAACATAGCGGTGATTCTAGCGCACGATGCCCAGGCAGGAATTTTCCATAAAAATCCATGATGTAGAAAGTGAATTACCCACATCTTGAAATCATTAAGTATCACATATGTAGCTCCTGTAGTTAATGTAGTTAAGGTTGATCACTACATTTTGCGCATATTTTAAACACAGCAGAAGGACTACTGTTAACAACCTTTAGAGAACAGGACAAATGGGGGGGGGGGGGGGGGGGGGGGTATTTTGTGTCTTTGATTTAAAGGTATATATTTTGTTACTCTCTTATATTATTTTTTGGCCATTGCTGCTCCTCACCTTTGTTTGACTTTGTATGATTCATTAACGATGGTACAACCGAGCACATTTGGCTAATTCGGTAAGCTACTTTATTTAAGTAGCATTATCAGGGATTGTACTTTTCCGAATAAGTTAATCCTGTTTTGGAAGCTCTGTTGATTCATTTTCAAAACAAAACAATTTGCATGTAAATGACAAGAAGTGGTAGTAAAGTAAAGTCATAGTAAAATAACCAGCAACTAGGTGCTGTGATTCAGCCGTCCTGTAACAACACATCCCAAAGTGTTTTATTCATCTACAGTGGTGCTTGTACGTTTGTGACGTAGAATTTTCTATATTTCTGCATAAATCTGACCTAAAACATCATTGGATTTTCACACAAGTCCTAAACATAAACAAAGAGAACCCAATTAAACAAACGAGACAAAAATATCATACTTTCTGCTAATCTTAGAGGTTCACATACTTTTGCCACTCACAGATATGTAATATTGGATCCTTTTTATCAATAAATAAATGACCAAGTATAATATGTTAATCTCATTCATTTAATTTGGTTCTCTTTAGCTACATTTAGTACTTGTGTGAAAATCTGATAATGTTTTAGGTCATATTTATGCAGATATATAGAAAATTCTAAAGGGTTCACAAACTTTCGAGCACCACCCTGTATTCCACAGCAACTTGCAAATGCTAACCATTTGTTATTTGCTAGAAAACAACTTATCATATTTTTATCCATTTATAGTTACTTTTAATGTTGTGGAACATGCATTAGACAAGTTCAGTTCTGTTATCACTTGTTATAGCAGCTTTAAACAGTCATTGTCTTTTCTATAATTTGAACATAATAAGTAAAAAAAAAACATTAAACATAACATCAACAGGATTTAACAAAATCATCATTCTCGTTGGCAAATTGCTGAGGTAAAAGATTAATGAAACACTGGTAAAAGTAACTCTGCTTTGCATCAGGCTGCATCACAGCACCGTGTTGTTGATTACTTTCCTATAACAGCACAGTCCCAAGTGTTTATCCCTTACATAATGATGTCCCAAGTAAAGATATGAGCAAAGCATCGTCCTTAACCCCAATCTTATCCTTTGTATCTTTTCATATGACCTGAGTTGTGTCAGTTGTGTTACGTGTAAGACTGCACTGTATTGGAAAAGAAAATGTGATGACATGATGGTATTTGGGTGCGTGGTGGTTTAGTGGTTAGCCCGTTTACCTCACACCACCAAGGTTGGGGGTTTGATTCCCTGTGTGTGCGGAGTTTGCATGTTCTCCCCGTGCTGTGGGGGTTTCCTCCGGGTACTCCGGTTTCCTCCCCCAGTCCAAAGACATGCATGGTAGGCTGATTGGCATGTCTAAAGTGTCCGTAGTGTATGAAAGGGTGTGTGAATGTGTATGTGATTGTGCCCTGCGATGGACTGGCACCCTGTCCAGGGTGTACCCTGCCTTGTGCCCCATGCCCCCATGTAGGATAAGCAGTATAGAAGATGGATGATGGATGGATACAAAAAATATCTGAAAGGCTTTGATGGCTGTTACCTTCGATTTATGCAAAATGAACACATTTATAGTGTCATTAACTATAGAAAAGCCAATGTTATAGTCTAAAAACTATATCATGGGTTCATCTATTGCAATTATTTTACGAAATGCACGATGTATTAACGCATGATAAAGTTATTGAGACGTGACAACTACCCAGAGGACTTTTAATAACCTAATTAGCTGCCATTACTGCCATCTAGTGCTCTCACTTTCAGCTGTAAAGGATTACAAAGAGTGCTGTAAACAACACATAGACATAAACTGCGGGAGTTTCTCGATATCTAATTCGTTTTTTAAACGCATTTATTTATGTAATTTTAAATGCATTTATTTATTTTGTTTTGTAAAATATATATATTTTTAAGTCTTTTATTATGAAACCGAACAATTTATCCGGAACTCCACGGTCAACGTTATCGAGAGTTGTTTTGCTAGCTAGCTTTGAAATGTAAATAATAACGGAATATAAAATGGCAGCGTTTTCAAGCTTGTAATATTTTGTTCAAGGTTTCTTCAGTTATGGAGACGGCCTCAAAAGGTTCTGGCTGTTTACTTTGTTTACTCTGTGGCTAGCGAGCTTAAAATCTGTAAACAAGTCGCGTGCTTGTGAACGGTGGGAGTAAACAAACAGCATGTTTACAGGTTTGTTTACTGCGGGAATGTGGCTCACTGGTAACGTGTAATTATTATTATAGTCTCGCGCATGTTCAACATCGCTAAATGTAACTATAAACGGTTAAAAAGCACGTCGCGTCGTTCATTAGTAAATGAACACCTGTTAATGACCAAGTCTCTGTGGTATACGAGGGATAAAACTCTTGGGGTTCATTCTGTTGGGGGGTGTAGTCCCCCCTGTGGTTGATTATTTTCCTATAACAGCACACTCTGTCGTGTTTTATTCCTTCCTTTGTTTGCTGACACTGTTCCTCTTGTGATGTAGGAAAGGCCAAGCGGAGGCACCTGAGTGCAGCAGAGTGCAGCGATTTGACCCAAAGCCTCACCGGCAGCCCAGCAATCACACAACCTTTCACCGTCAATCTCCATAATAAAGACCTAAATAAAGGACTTCAGCCCAGGAGTCCAACTAAAAGGAGAAGAGGAGGTACCATGTCCTGCCACACTCAGTACATTTACATGGACAACAATACTCCGATATTATCCCGATTAAGACGATACTCTGATTAAGAAACTAGCATGTAAACAGCGATTTCTGATTACTGTAATCCGGCTAAAGTCATACACGAAGTAAACACAAATCGAATTTAGACATGTGGAGTATTCCTGTTTTAGTCATATTATGGAAGTGCGTTACAGACTACATTTACATGGACAGAAGTAAACTAATTATTGACCTTATTCTGAATAAGACAATATTCTGATTAAGGTGTTTACATGAGTCGCTTTTAGAATATTCCTTTCATGTTCCCGTTTTACATTTTAGAGAAGATGGTACAATCGATTAACGGCACAATGTCATTACGCCGTCCGACGTTTCCTCCAGAATTTCACGTATCGACATTCGGTTCGTCTTCGTTATGGACCAAAACTTCAAGTGCAGTTAATTATTTGTCATGCTGTACGTGCTAATAGACGACTGCTTTAAGCCGTGGGCTGCATCCCAAACCGCATACTTACCGTCTATATAGTAGCTGAGATACATGTATTTCGCCTACTATATTGTAGGTAAGTATGTGGTTTGGGACGCAGCCGTGCTCTCGTTTGACGTCAAACGGTTCAGCACTGCCGTGTGTGTGTACGTGTCCTGTTGCAAAATGCGGTGAAAACTCCCACACGATGTTAAGTGTGATTAAGGTGCATACATGTCTGTAACGCACGTCGATAATGCGACTAAAACAGGAAAACTCCACACGTCTTAATTCCATTTGTGTTTACTTTGAGTATGAGTAATCGGATTAAGGTCATCAATAATCTCTGTTTACATGCTAGTTTCATAATCAGAGTATTGGCGTAATCGGGTTAATATCGGATTATTGTTGTCCATGTAAACATACTGATACACACACTGCTGTACACTGTGATCAGAAGCCCAAGTCAAGTCGGTTTGTATTGTCGTTCCTCTATATAGCTTGTATACATTGGTACGAAATGTCCTTTCTCCAGGGCCGTAGCTCAACAGTATGCAAGACTACTGTAAGTGTGTCGAGTGCGGGACAATAAATAACAATCCAGGGGCCTGTACCATGAAGCTTGTTGAAGAAACTCAGGGTTATGGGATTAGTTTCAAGTTGACAAAACCAAACCAATCCAAACAGGCTTTATTGGTACCATGATGCTGGTTATCAACATCAGTCAACTCAGGCTTTGATCCTTTTTTGAGGCTGTTTTGAGAGCAAAGGGAGGCCCTACGCAGTATTAGTATAACGTTCCTAATAAAGTGCTCAATGAGTGTATCAGATTTATTTTGGATTTAGAAGCACATTTGATATTTGTAAAAATTCAGCAAAAAAAAAAATCTGAATTGCTTGGTATGTAAATGCAGCCATAGTGACTTCACTGGTGTTATAATCAAGTCAAGTCAAAACTAATAAACCCCCTACACCTATCATGTGTTTTGGACAAGGACAGAACTGACAAACAATATCCACAATATTTTAAATACTGTAGACATTAGACATTGGCAGCAGTTAGTGTTGTTGCCAAACATGTGCAGGGTGTCCAGGGTGTTTTCCTGTCTTGTACCCAGTATTCCTGGAACGGTCTCTGGATCCAACGTGTCCCTGAAAGGATAAAGCATTTTCTGGGGACTAAAATTAACCCGATAAAGTTGTTGTGTGGTATATGCAGTGCCTTTCACTAATATTGGCGCCCTTGCTAAACACGAGCAAAGAAGGCTGTGAAAAATTGTCTTTGATTGAGGCTGTGAAAAATGGATGAACCTTTTGATGTTTTGTTTTAAAAATGAACAAAAATACAGTGCTCTCATGGATAGCAAACAAAACACAAGTTTATCTTATATATATATATTTTGTTAAATATAGGTGTGCAACAATTTTTGGCACCCTTTTAGTCAATACTTTGTGCTAAGTCCCTTTACCGAGATAACAGCTCTGAGTCTTCTCCTGTAATGCCTGACGAGGTTGGAGAATACATGGCAAGGAATCTGAGACTGACCCTCCATACAGAATCTCTCCAGATCCTTCACATTTAGAGGGCCATGCTTGTAGACTCTCCTCTTCACTTCACCCCACAGGTTTTCTATGGGTTTTGAGTCAGGGGACTGGGATGGTCATGGCAGGACCTTGATTTTGTGGTCAGTAAACCATTTTTGTGTTGATTTTGATGTATGTTTTGGATCATTGTCCTGCTGGAAGATCCAACCACGGCCCATTTTTCATTTAATATCTGGTGATATTTGATAGAGTCCATGATGCCATGTATCCTAACAAAATGTCCAGGTCCTCTGGCAGAAAAACAGTCCCAAAACATTAAAGACTAGCACCATATTTAACCGTGGGCATGAGGTACTTTTCCATATCACTACCTCTCTGTGTGCGCCAAAACCACCTCTGGTGTTTATTGCCAAAAAGCTCTATTTTGGTTTCATCTGACCATCGAACCCGATCCCATTTGAAGTTCCAGTAGTGTCTGACAACCTGAAGATGCTTGAGTTTGTTTTTGGATGAGAGTAGAGGCTTTTTTCTTGAAACCCTTCCAAACAACTTGTGATGATGACATTTCACACATATTTAACAAAGATTTTGTGAACAAAAGGTTAAACAGTAAAGACAATTTTTCACAGCCTTCTTTGCTCATATTTACCAAGGGCACTGTACAGTATATTATCTGCATATTGACCTGATCTTGAAATAGAACTGCTCGTGTAGTAAACTACGCGTTTGGGTTTTTTCTGATTTTTAATTCGAAGTGTCAGATGGCCGACAGCAGAGAGTCATTACGGGATTCTTTGCGTCTACTGGAGTCCTTAGCAGCAGCCCACGGCAAGGCAAAATAGTGAAATCGGAGCCTGGACCGAACAGTCACATCACCCTGAAAGAGGAGGATGAAGAATCGCATGTGGTGATTGACCTCATGGACGGAATTACGGAAGAGATGTTTAAGGATGATGAGGAGTTTGAGACGGGCAAGTGTTCGGTAAAGAAAGAGGAGAACGAGCGGGACTGGACAGGAGCAGGATGCAGCAGTTGGGCGTCTCCTCCACCTGGATCCAGCTTTAATAATGGACACATTTTAAAGGATGGAGAAGAAGACGAAGAGTATGATGTGCAAAGCCTCCCTGATGCTCATTACGGGTTACTGGGACTGAATCAGACGCTGCTGGAGCCCCAGGGTCACATTCAGGACTTGCCTGAAGAGGTACTGAGTGTTATTTTTGCCCAGCTTCCAGCGGATGATCTTTACCGCCATGTCAGTCTGGTGTGTCAGCGCTGGAGGAACATCGTCATGGAGAGCCAGGTGTGTTTCCTGTACCTTGTGCGTTAAATTTAGACTTTTTAAAATATATTTTTTGCAGAACTATTAAGTGACTTCAGTTTGGACTGTCCTTTCTGCTCTAGTTTCTGCCATGGAAGAAGTTGTACTACAGATGTGAGAAGCAGGAGGAGATGGCAGTGAAGGAGCTGAAGGCCCTCCTTGAAGACAACGGCATTGTCAGAAAGGATGATCTCTGTGTGCTGAACATGGTGAGGTAAGGTTCAGAAGACGCCCTGAAGAATATTTCTGTCAAGGTTCTCCTGAGAGTGAAAAGCTCAGGTCTCTGTAAATAGTAGAGAAAAAGTAATAATGTGGACCATCACAGGGGTGGACAAATCTTACCTTTATTATCTAGACAGGCAGGAAATGAAAACCTCCAGTGTGATGCCCAGTCCCCTGGTTTGGTCGTCTCGAAACCTAATCGAATAAGCTAGGAAGTGGTAGCTAATGTAATAACTAACATATGGCGAGCCAGCTAGCTAGGTAATGCGTTAATACAGAGTAAAGGAAAAGAATGAGGTTTTTTAATTTCCCCGAGACGGGACAACTGTGTTGCAATAGCCTTCATTCTCTTTTGCGCACGTAACACGTTATATGTTTGCAACCGTGACCAAGTCACTGGAGAAGGTTTTGGCTATGAGGTGTGACATTCTGTCTGCAAATCGTAAGTAAAAATATTATTTGTATCTGAGTAGAGTCTTTATTTTCTCTCGTTATGTTTAACAGCGAGGTCGTAAGCAGGAGACTTGACCAACAGTTTTGTCCTGCACTTTATGTTGCTCGAGTTATGCTTCCACATACTCGCGTGTCCTGCATTTTGTCCACTTGGCAACAAGGAATAAAAAAAAAAAACTACTAGCCCGCACGTGAAATCTGTTCGTCAACTTCCAACCAATCAGGACCAGGCAGCATTTCTCTGATGTCTGTCAGTCATTCTGCCTGTCAATTTCCGAAAGATCTCCCTCTCTCTTATCCCAGCATTCAGGAATTCAAGCTTAATTTCGGCTAGTACTACTGACTGCCCTTTTTTTTTTTCCTTCCGTCAGATCATGACGTATTTCACACTTGGTTTCTTTTTTCCTTGCTCAGTCTTCCAGCAGGTTCTTTAAAGTGAAGCACTTGTTGTTTGTTAAGCACTGAAGCACCTAAGAATCCTTCCCTTGAGACACGGTAGTGCTTTTCTAATCCACTGGAACACCTGGAGAGGACTGAAGAGATGCTGGATGATGCAGGTGCAGAGGTCAAGGAGACAGCTGGTTTAGTTTTAAGTGGAACTGAATGTGAAAAATGGTTTCTCGAGGATTATTCTGATGGTTAATGATCCCAGCTTTCTAAACCAGTTCTACTTGGAAGCCTTTTTAATAAAGGTACACTCTCCTGGGTAAGGGTTCCCATGACGGACAAACTTAAGATCGAGCTTTTTGAAGATAGAGTGCACCCCTCGCTTAGCTCAACTCAGATACAGATTTACTAAAAAGAACATCACTGTTTAATACAGGGGGAGGCTGTGGATCAGGTGGTAGAGCAAAAAGTTTGTGCCCCCTTAAGATAAAATTAAGAAGGATATTTTCTGTACTGGGTTTCATAGACGTTTACTCCTTATTCAGTCCGTACAGGGTTTATTATTATTTTTATGATGGTTTTTGTGATTTTCTTCCAAAATTTGCGATGCAACTTGCTGAGTTTTTTGTACTTTTTTGAGGAAAACTACTTTGAATTGGCGAAATTGCAGGAAATTATTTTGCACGGTCTTTCACGGTGATGTTTGTTGGTAAATGAGATCTTTTATCTGTATTCGTGTTCGACGCACATGAATCGAAGAGGGCTTTTGCTGAATGCGCGGTGTGATGACGTCACTCGACGCATCATGGCCCAAATCTACACAAACTCTAATTGTAATTTTTTATTTATTTATTTTTTTTAGAAATTGCGAGCTCCTTGGAATATTGCGGAGTTTGCTCGATTTTGCGTTCATTTCTGCGATCACAAAATCGCTGAATCGTTGAGGGACTGATATAGGTTCATTTATTACATTTTTTAAACTTGCTGTGACGCCAAAGATTTCATTCAACTGGTAGACAGTGTTAACGGTTATTGCCTAGGCATGATACTGAATTATTTAGTGCAATCCTCTTCTGACTTGCATTACACTGCTTTCAGTCGAGATGCACCGATACTAAAGTTCTCAGCCGATACGATAACCGATTATTTAGAGTGATATCGGCCGTTACCGATAGTTCTGCCTTTTATTACTTCTTTTAAATTAATAATAATTAATTCCACAATTGGGCGCACGGTGGCTTAGTGGTTAGCACGTTCACCTCACACCTTCAGGTTCCATGTGTGTAATGTGTGTGCGGAGTTTGCATGTTCTCCCCGTGCTGCGGGGGTTTCCTCCGGGTACTCCGGTTTCCTCCCCCAGTCCAAAGACATGCATGGTAGGCTGATTGGCATTTCCAAAGTGTCCGTAGTGTATGAATGGGTGTGTGAATGTGTATGTGATTGTGCCCTGCGATGGACTGGCACCCTGTCCAGGGTCTACCCCGCCTTGTGCCCCATGCTCCCTGGGATAGGCTCCAGGTTCCCCGTGACCCTGGAGTAAGTGGTAGAAGATGGATGGATGGATGAATGGATAATTTCACAATTTTGGAAAAAAATGCAAATAAAAACTTTATTCTCTCCATTTCAACAAGTTGTGTCACAGTAACTGGTCTCATAAACCGAAAACACATTACTCTAATTAACATGAACACATGAACTCAGTTCTGAAGATTAAAGTAAGATTATTAACTTATTGAATGTTATTCATTCATATTAACATTGACTGAATTCTAAAAAACCCTCCTGTTAGTCTCACATTCACTCA
Source organism: Ictalurus punctatus (assembly GCF_001660625.3). Taxonomy (NCBI): domain Eukaryota; kingdom Metazoa; phylum Chordata; class Actinopteri; order Siluriformes; family Ictaluridae; genus Ictalurus; species Ictalurus punctatus. The sequence continues at coordinate 20,516,377 of NC_030434.2, read as the reverse complement.
ATACAAACACAAGCATTTCTACTTCATCATTAACATCAAACTGGTAATATATAATATACACTTTTTATGTATTAGCATTAACTGGATATGAAATATACTACTTTACAAATATATTTTTATGTGCAATATATATACTTTTTTGTCAACGCATCTTCATTTAAATCTTTCAACGGTGTACTGCCGCTTTAATTCAGCTTGAGGAGCACGACAATAAAAAAAACTTAGACTCGACGCTGAAACTCCCGTTTCACTGCTGCAGCGACCCATGTTTCTAAACGTGAAAAATTGCCTTTATCGGCCGATACATCGGTGCTTCTCTAACTGTATAGTATTCATGAAGGGGTCCGTTATAATGCACACCTTTTTAGATTTTTGGATCTTTAATAAGATAAACAATCACATCATATCTAAACATTGTGATGTTTTTATACCGTATGGACTCGTACACACACTATACCGTAATTTAAAGCTCAATAGCATTTGAAAGGAATGACTTACAGTCACAAATCCTAGGTGGATATTTAATAAAATAAACTATCAAATCATATGTAAATATTTCCATGTATTTTAATACCAAATGAGCTCATATATGCGTTCCCTTTGAAAGGGAACAGCAATTTTTGTGTATTGAGCTGGGATGAAAGCCAGAAAGTCTTTAAGGTGGTAGAAATGTAAGATATCATATAGACATGAATAATTAATTAAGACATGGGAGATTGGTTTGTTTTTAGAAAGAAAAGGCGACAGCTGCGTTTTAAACTGTGCTGTTGTCGTTGCAGGTACATGTCGCAGTTTAAGCACAGCAAACGGGTGAACGTGGCAGATGTTTTGCGGTGTGTGAAAGGCCATCGACTCTACGCCCAAGCGGAGGTCTGCATCAAGCACAGGCTGCCAGACATGGAGACAATTGATGGGGTATGCTGCAGGTTTTTTTTTTTTGGTGGACTCTTGAACAACACATTGAGAGTAAGATAGAGTTGCAGAAAATATTCATTCTAAGCATGTTTTTAAATTCAGGTTAATCTGTTCATCTTTTTGAATATTATATTTTATTTAAGTAATAAAAAAACCCAACACATCCCAAATTTTTTTATTCCTCTTTATTCCCCAGAAATTTGCAGACGATTGCAATTTTTAATGTACTAATGAATACGTTATACGTTTTTATCCATTCATCGCTATGTTGAATGTTGTGGAATGTCCACAAAACAAGTTAGTTCCTCTTGTTTTCCCTCACAAGCCTCTCTTATTTTCTCTCTTTTATAGTTAGTAAGACTAAAATAAAAACAAACAAACAAAAAAAAGTAGTCACTTCCTGAGAAAGGCCCGTGTCAGATAAGTTACAGGTTTACCTCTAACTCTTACAAAGCACTGACACTGGAGACTCCTTCCAAAAATGATAGATAAACTTCTCCTCACAAAAAACTTCGCCATATAAAGAGTGACACATGTAATTAGAGCCGTTTAGGTCACTGTGTACACCGTTACTGAAGAATTGTTAATGTGTTCGAATGAGAACGAGTAGATTAATATAAACCTGAGATTTGAACTACTGTAGCGTACTACACGGCTGCTGGTAAGAACGTTAATCAACTCTTACTGACCAATCGGATTCGAGAATTCAGCATTGCTATGGTGTGAACTGTTCTATATGATGATTGGAGGTTGTTGATAAACAGAAAACTGATAACTTGAAAATGATGTGTTGTAGGGACCAAACCCCTGGTCTGCCATGGCTCTGATACTGATCCTTGCAGATGGGGTGAAGGATATCCTGGACCTGGTGGCTCAATTACGAACCTCTGGCTGTTTACTCACTCCAGACAGGATCTCAGAGTTCCTATGGGCCATGGCTACACTTCTCCTCGCCATGAGGAACACCAACATTACCATCACTAACAGGTAAATTCAACTTAACACACTCAAGCCACACTCAAGTAAAATAATCAGTGACATGGTGGTGTGATTGATTGTTACGTTCCTCTTCTTTGGTTGGGATGAAAGCTTGTAACCACACCAGCTCTTTGCAGATATGATCGAGGAACCCTGATTCATAGAAAAAGGGATGAAAAGGTTCTTTCTGTGTTGTGTCTTGTCCCTCACACAGGTGGCACTACAATATTTTTTACGTGTTGCATCTGATGGAGAACGCACCTCCGCCTCCGAGTCATGGTGACGGCAGGTACAGGGCCATTTTAACATCTGCTGTTTTAAACCGAGTTCATTAGGTTCGAATGTTAAACGTACTTTTTACTTTATTCACCTCGCTGTCTCTGTGTGCAGAGAAAAGCAGATACACGTCACTCATGAACAGCAGCAGATCCTCAATCACGACATCCAGAGAGACCACGTTGTCAAAATCATGGCTTTTGCCGGTAAGAGCCGTTGAATTGAAACTATATTTGTACACTTTAATCACCAGTTACTCTGCACACGTTGTGGAAATGCCGGTAATTTTGACATGATTATTGGTCTTATAATGTAGGGTTTTTTTTCTGTGTATGATTATCTCACAGATACATAAACATCAAAAAAAAAAAAAAAAAAAAGCTAGCTCTTGCTGATGTATTTTGATGTCTCAGGTACTGGAAAGACAACGACTCTGGTGAAGTATGCTCAACAAAGACCACATCTTCACTTCCTCTACGTTTCCTTCAACAAGTCAGTGGCCGTGCAGGCCAATCGCAGTTTTCCTTCTAATGTAGAGTGCAGGACCATCCACTCTATGGCCTACAAAGCTATTGGACACAGGTCAGTTTTCTAAAATGAGTTTAAAAACGGTTTGGGTGGAAAGATAGGCTTGTTTAAAGTAATTAGTTGCCAGGATCCAATTTCAGAGAAAGTAGAGTACTTATTAAATTTTTTTTTTCTTTTTCGTCCAGGTACAGAAATCTGAGTAAGCTGTGCAGTAACTTGAAGCCGTTCACGGTGGCTTGGGTGCTTCCTAAGGGCCGCGGCGGCTTCGTCAACGCCAAGGTGGTGACTCAAACCATCAACAACTTCTGCTCCTCCACGGACGAGTGCATTGGTCCACAGCATGTCCCAAACCGTTACAGGAACACCAACGGGCGTGAGGAGTGCCCAACCGAATCCAAAAGGAAGGTAAAAATACATGTGCTGATAGACATGTCTTCCAACATTTTTGCACATAACATGGACATGGACGAAGGATGGGTAGCGTCGACGCCACGCGACTCTAGGTTCGATCCTGAGTTTGGGTCACAGTCTTTGTGGTTTATCCTATGTTCTCCCTGTGTCTATGTGGATTTCCTTCATGTCTTCCAGTTTCCTCCGCCTTCCCAAAAACATGCTGGTAGGTGGATTGATTACACTAAATTACCCCAAGGTGTGAACGAGTGTGTGAATGTGTATGCATTGTGCCCCACTAAGGACTGCCATCCATCCCATCCCGGGTGTGTATTGGCTCCGAAATAGGCTCCGGATCCAGGATTAAGCAGTTACTGAAGACGAATAAATGGATGAGTGAACATGAGCATGTGCAATAGGGGGCAGTGTTGCATGTACCAAGACAGAAGAAAGTCTTCTACCTCTCTACTGCTAATATCTTAACCTGCTCCATTTTGTTACGGCCTAGTTTGGGTAGGGGTCTCGTCCCAATCTCAGCGCTCCTGAATACACTTCCCTGCTCAACCAATCACTGTTTACTTGAAGGACTATTCTACAGTTTTACACAACGCGCAGTTGAAATTTTGCAGATGTGCGCTCATCGGCTCCTCTGCAGGCCACTGCTATGTTTACCCATAACCCCCTTCTCTATGTCTTCACATAACTACAGTTGCAATCAAAATGATTCAACCCCCATTGCAAAACAGATCAAAATTTACAGACTTTCAGCTGTTTGTAACAAACAAATCAAACAAAAGCAATTGAAATAGTTCAACACAACGAATGCTTCAAGTGGTTTCCACAAATTCAACAGAAAATGCAACTTATGACTTCTCCAGTTTCAAAATTATTCAACCACCTGAATAGAATCCCTCACAACAGCACAAATATGCAAAACAGGTGTTGTCTCAAGCGCACGTGATACATCTAATCAAGGGCTTCATAAGTTGCACCAGGTGTGCTTGAGCTGGAACACATGAAATACCTGAACTGTCTAGGGGCAGAAAGTATATGAAATACCTGAACTGGCTAGGGGCAGAAAGTGTATGAAATGCCTGAACTGGCTAGGGGTAGAAAGTGTATGAAATACCTGAACTGGCTAGGGGTAGAAAGTGTATGAAATACCTGAACTGGCTAGGGGTAGAAAGTGTATGAAATACCTGAACTAGCTAGGGGTAGAAAGTGTATGAAATACCTGGCCAGGGCACAAAAAGGAAGCTATCAACGGCTGCAAGCAGATTTCTGAGAAGGCAGGTTGTGAAAAACCCTCGAGTGACTGCAAAAGACCTGCAGCAAGACTTTGTGGCAACATGCACTGAGGTTTCAGTGAGCACAGTAAGGTGTGTACTAAACACAGAAGGTTTCCATGCCAGAACTCCAAGATGTACACCACTACTGACCCAAAAGCACAAGAAAAATCACTCAAAATCATATAAATAAACCACCGAAGTTTTGGGATTCTGTTCTGTGGAGTGATGAAACAAAGCTGGAACACAAGCATTCGTTGTGTTGAACTATTTCAATTGCTTTTGTTTGATTTGCTCGTTCCAAACAGCTGAAAGTCTGTACATTTTGACAATGAACCTGATTTGCAATGGAAATTGAATCTTTTTGATTGCAACTGTACATAGACATGAATCATATTCCTTTAGACACACCAACCTGCAACTTATGTAATCTTTTGTAAACCAGGAGTTTGCATACGACGCACAAAACATCTGGATGAAAATGACTGAGCTGAAACCCACCAAAGAAGCGGTGCACCACATAACCCATGATGGTAGATTTAATCAATTCCTCATTTTATATTGAGCATAGCTGAATATATGCTTAATATATGCTTAAGAAAAAGAGCTCGCTCTAATGTTTTGGATTTTCATTAGACCAGCATCACACCCTTTGCAGATAAAACTTGATCATAGATAGGAACTAACTTTGTTTTGTGGATTAAAAAAATACTTTTTTTGTTCATTAATAAATAAAATATGATAATTGTTGCCACGTTGTTTACATATGTATAATGATGTATACTTATTTTATACAGGTTACCTCAAACTATGGCAGCTGCAGAAGCCTGTACTCAAAGACTATGATGTGATTTTTATAGACGAAGCTCAGGATTGCACTCCAGGTACTTTCTGGGGGTCCCCCCTCCCCCCCTCCATGTTTTCAGGCAATTAGAGAGTGTTCACCTGAGCCTTAACCATTATGTACTTTTCTGCATGTATATTTCTTTAGTCATCATGGACATCTTGCTTTCTCAGTCCTGTGGAAAGATCCTGGTTGGAGATCCCCATCAGCAGATATACACTTTCAGAGGAGCTGTTAACGCTTTACACACTGTTCCACACACGCATCTTTACTACCTCACACAGGTACACACGCACATACGAGCATCCATGCATCCTTTGGGACTTGGACTTTCTTTTTGTAAAAGCGAGCAGCCGTTTATTTTTTCATCATGATTTTTTTTCCCCCAGAGTTTTAGATTTGGCTCTGAGATCGCCTACGTCGGTGCGACGATCCTAAATGTATGCAAAAAGGTGAAAAAGATTTTGGTCGGTGGACACCAGGATGGTAAGTTTAACACACTGCAATTTAAAACGTGTGTGTTTTATATCTAATATATATATATATATATATATATATATATATATATATATATATATATATATATATATATATATATAAAATATACAGTATAGTATAGTAACACCACCGTGTTCGTTCAGGCAATGTGAGAGGAGAGGACAATGAGACTCTGGACACCATAAAACAGGCTCATACACAGGTTGGAGGAAAGGTGGCCATTTTGTGTCGCTGTAACCTAACCGTGTTTGGTGAAGCGGTACGGCTCACGGATATCAACCCTAACTGCAAGATCCACATCGTCGGCGTGAGTTCACATGGACCTGTATTCTACACAAACTGATTACCTGATTTCCTTATGGGATTGCTGTCTGAACTGTTGGATAACGTTTATTTAAAAACAAAAAACAACAACAAAAAAACAGTGTTTGTTGTTCTTGCCTTCTTAGGGTGTTGAAAATTTTGGGTTGAAGCAAATCCTGGACATCTGGATTCTGATGCAGTCAGAGGACCGTCGTAGGAACGGTAAGTCGTTTAGAGCGCAGACATTAGGACCAGAGCTGCAACGGCTAATTGATGTAATTGTTATATATTATATATAAGTATTTATGCGTTATTTTTTATGGATGCACAAAAGCACTGTGTTCTGCTAATTAACGCTCCTATGTTAATTACAGCTTCTGTGCACTCAAAGCATCATTCTTCACTTGTATTGTATTTTTGCTGCTTACTGCACATATGTCGAAGAGTACTGAATTCTTTCTAGAAACAGTACAAAATCAAATATTCCTGTTATATTGTGCAGTCTAGACCCATAATCTAATAGCACAAGTGTTAGTTGTGCAAACTCTTTGCAGATTTCCCACACTTTCTTTGAAGCTTTCAGCTTTAACAATGTCATTCTGTCAGATATGCTCCATGCAGATCCCAAGTTCCATCACCTCAGTGAATTGGCATATTTTATTTGGAGCTCATAAACATACACCCCAGAGCCATATCTCCCTGCAGTTCTCGCCTGGTTTCCCACTGAAGCTAAACAGGGTTGAGTCTGGCCAGAACCTGGATGGAAGTCTTCCTTGGGAAAACTAAGACTGCTGCTGGAAGTGGTATTAGTGAGGTCAGCATGGGGTGCTTAGCATGTGGTCTGTGTGGGTCCTAATGCTCCATTATAGTGACGGGGACTCTATACTGTAAAAACAGTCTTTCAGATGAGATGTTAAAACGAGGTCTTGACTTCCTGTGGTCATTAAAAGGGACATTTCTCGTAAAGAGTAGTACAACCCCGGTGTCCTGGCGAAATTCCCCCATTGGCCCTTATCTATCATGACCCCCTCATAATCTCCATCTCTGAATCAACATCACGCTCTCTTCTCCACTAATAGCTGGTGTGTGATGGGCGTTCTGGCGCATTATGGCTACTGTCACATCATCCAGGTGGCTGCTACACACTACTGGTGGCTGAGGAGATTCCCCCCATCCCATACTATGTAAAGTGCTTTGAGTGTCTAGAAAAGCTCTATCTATCTATCTATCTATCTATCTATCTATCTATCTATCTATCTATCTATATATATATATATATATATATATATAGATATATATAGATATAGATATAGATAGATAGATAGATAGATAGATAGATAGATAAAACTGTAATATTGCAGGGGAAGAAGTTTTGTGATGGTTTGCTTCCCTGTATTCAAGGACGCATTTTAGTGAGGTGTA